>NC_059198.1:54034215-54334215 GCF_020615455.1 Coregonus clupeaformis | reverse complement strand
ACACCAGTAGAGTTTAGTAGAGTAGAGTACAGAACACACCAGTAGAGTTTAGTAGAGTAGAGTACAGAACACACCAGTAGAGTTTAGTAGAGTAGAGAACACACCAGTAGAGTTTAGTCGAGTAGAGTACAGAACACAACAGTAGAGTTTAGTAGAGTAGAGTACAGAACACACCAGTAGAGTTTAGTAGAGTAGAGTACAGAACACACCAGTAGAGTTTAGTAGAGTAGAGTACAGAACACACCAGTAGAGTTTAGTAGAGTACAGAACACACCAGTAGAGTTTGGTAGAGTAGAGGAACACACCAGTAGAGTTTAGTAGAGTAGAGTACAGAACACACCAGTAGAGTTTAGTAGAGTAGAGCACAGAACACACCAGTAGAGTTTAGTAGAGTACAGAACACACCAGTAGAGTTTAGTAGAGTAGAGTACAGAACACACCAGTAGAGTTTGGTAGAGTACAGAACACACCAGTAGAGTTTAGTAGAGTAGAGTACAGAACACACCAGTAGAGTTTAGTAGAGTAGAGTAGAGAACACACCAGTAGAGTTTAGTAGAGTAGAGTACAGAACACACCAGTAGAGTTTAGTAGAGTAGAGTACAGAACACACCAGTAGAGTTCAGTAGAGTAGAGTACAGAACACACCAGTAGAGTTTAGTAGAGTAGAGTACAGAACACACCAGTAGAGTTTAGTAGAGTACAGAACACACCAGTAGAGTTTAGTAGAGTACAGAACACACCAGTAGAGTTTAGTAGAGTACAGAACACACCAGTAGAGTTGAGTAGAGTACAGAACACACCAGTAGAGTTTAGTAGAGTAGAGTACAGAACACACCAGTAGAGTTTGGTAGAGTACAGAACACACCAGTAGAGTTTAGTAGAGTAGAGTACAGAACACACCAGTAGAGTTTAGTAGAGTAGAGTACAGAACACACCAGTAGAGTTTAGTAGAGTAGAGTACAGAACACACCAGTAGAGTTCAGTAGAGTAGAGTACAGAACACACCAGTAGAGTTTAGTAGAGTAGAGTACAGAACACACCAGTAGAGTTTAGTAGAGTAGATTACAGAACACACCAGTAGAGTTTAGTAGAGTAGAGTACAGAACACACCAGTAGAGTTTAGTAGAGTACAGAACACACCAGTAGAGTTTAGTAGAGTAGAGTACAGAACACAACAGTATAGTTTAGTAGAGTAGAGTACAGAACACACCAGTAGAGTTTAGTAGAGTACAGAACACACCAGTGGAGTTTAGTAGAGTAGAGTACAGAACACACCAGTAGAGTTTAGTAGAGTAGAGTACAGAACACACCAGTAGAGTTTAGTAGAGTAGAGTACAGAACACACCAGTAGAGTTTAGTAGAGTACAGAACACACCAGTAGAGTTTGGTAGAGTAGAGTACAGAACACACCAGTAGAGTTTGGTAGAGTAGAGTACAGAACACACCAGTAGAGTTTGGTAGAGTAGAGTACAGAACACACCAGTAGAGTTTAGTAGAGTACAGAACACACCAGTAGAGTTGAGTAGCGTACAGAACACAACAGTAGAGTTTAGTAGAGTAGAGTACAAAACACACCAGTACAGTTTAGTAGAGTAGAGTACAGAACACACCAGTAGAGTTTAGTAGAGTAGAGTAGAGAACACACCAGTAGAGTTTAGTAGAGTAGAGTACAGAACACACCAGTAGAGTTTAGTAGAGTAGAGTACAGAACACACCAGTAGAGTTTAGTAGAGTACAGAACACAACAGTGGAGTTTAGTAGAGTAGAGTACAGAACACACCAGTAGAGTTTAGTAGAGTAGAGAACACACCAGTAGAGTTTAGTAGAGTAAATTACAGAACACACCAGTAGAGTTTAGTAGAGTAGAGTACAGAACACACCAGTAGAGTTTAGTAGAGTACAGAACACAACAGTGGAGTTTAGTAGAGTAGAGTACAGAACACACCAGTAAGTTTAGTAGAGTAGAGTACAGAACACACCAGTAGAGTTTAGTAGAGTAGAGTAGAGAACACACCAGTAGAGTTTAGGAGAGTAGAGTACAGAACACACCAGTAGAGTTTAGTAGAGTAGAGTAGAGAACACACCAGTAGAGTTTAGTAGAGTAGAGTAGAGAACACACCAGTAGAGTTTAGTAGAGTATAGTACAGAACACAACAGTAGAGTTTAGTAGAGTAGAGTACAGAACACACCAGTAGAGTTTAGTAGACTAGAGTACAGAACACACCTGTGGAGTTTAGTAGAGTAGAGTACAGAACACACCAGTAGAGTTTAGTAGAGTAGAGTACAGAACACACCAGTAGAGTTTAGTAGAGTAGAGTACAGAACACACCAGTAGAGTTTAGTAGAGTACAGAACACACCAGTAGAGTTTAGTAGAGTAGAGTACAGAACACACCAGTAGAGTTTAGTAGAGTAGAGTACAGAACACACCAGTAGAGTTTAGTAGAGTACAGAACACACCAGTAGAGTTTAGTAGAGTAGAGTACAGAACACACCAGTAGAGTTTAGTAGAGTAGAGTACAGAACACACCAGTAGAGTTTAGTAGAGTACAGAACACACCAGTAGAGTTTAGTAGAGTACAGAACACACCAGTAGAGTTTAGTAGAGTACAGAACACACCAGTAGAGTTTAGTAGAGTACAGAACAAACCAGTTGAGTAGAGTAGAGTAGAGTAGAGTACAGAACACACCAGTAGAGTTTAGTAGAGTACAGAACACACCAGTAGAGTTTAGTAGAGTACAGAACACACCAGTAGAGTTTAGTAGAGTAGAGTACAGAACACACCAGTAGAGTTTAGTAGAGTAGAGTACAGAACACACCAGTAGAGTTTAGTAGAGTAGAGTACAGAACACACCAGTAGAGTTCAGTAGAGTAGAGTACAGAACACACCAGTAGAGTTTAGTAGAGTAGAGTACAGAACACACCAGTAGAGTTTAGTAGAGTAGATTACAGAACACACCAGTAGAGTTTAGTAGAGTAGAGTACAGAACACACCAGTAGAGTTTAGTAGAGTACAGAACACACCAGTAGAGTTTAGTAGAGTAGAGTACAGAACACAACAGTATAGTTTAGTAGAGTAGAGTACAGAAAACACCAGTAGAGTTTAGTAGAGTAAGCAGAACACACCAGTGGAGTTTAGTAGAGTAGAGTACAGAACACACCAGTAGAGTTTAGTAGAGTAGAGTACAGAACACACCAGTAGAGTTTAGTAGAGTAGAGTACAGAACACACCAGTAGAGTTTAGTAGAGTAGCAGAACACACCAGTAGAGTTTGGTAGAGTAGAGTACAGAACACACCAGTAGAGTTTGGTAGAGTAGAGTACAGAACACACCAGTAGAGTTTGGTAGAGTAGAGTACAGAACACACCAGTAGAGTTTAGTAGAGTACAGAACACACCAGTAGAGTTTGAGAGTAGCGTACAGAACACAACAGTAGAGTTTAGTAGAGTAGAGTACAGAACACACCAGTAGAGTTTAGTAGAGTAGAGTACAGAACACACCAGTAGAGTTTAGTAGAGTAGAGTACAGAACACACCAGTAGAGTTTAGTAGAGTAGAGTACAGAACACACCAGTAGAGTTTAGTAGAGTAGAGTACAGAACACACCAGTAGAGTTTAGTAGAGTACAGAACACAACAGTAGAGTTTAGTAGAGTAGAGTACAGAACACACCAGTAGAGTTTAGTAGAGTACAGAACACACCAGTAGAGTTTAGTAGAGTAAATTACAGAACACACCAGTAGAGTTTAGTAGAGTAGAGTACAGAACACACCAGTAGAGTTTAGTAGAGTACAGAACACACCAGTAGAGTTTAGTAGAGTAGAGTACAGAACACACCAGTAGAGTTTAGTAGAGTAGAGTACAGAACACACCAGTAGAGTTTAGTAGAGTAGAGTACAGAACACACCAGTAGAGTTTAGTAGAGTAGAGTACAGAACACACCAGTAGAGTTTAGTAGAGTAGAGTACAGAACACACCAGTAGAGTTTAGTAGAGTAGAGTAGAGAACACACCAGTAGAGTTTAGTAGAGTATAGTACAGAACACAACAGTAGAGTTTAGTAGAGTAGAGTACAGAACACACCAGTAGAGTTTAGTAGACTAGAGTACAGAACACACCTGTGGAGTTTAGTAGAGTAGAGTACAGAACACACCAGTAGAGTTTAGTAGAGTAGAGTAGAGAACACACCAGTAGAGTTTAGTAGAGTAAAGTACAGAACACACCAGTAGAGTTTAGTAGAGTACAGAACACAACAGTGGAGTTTAGTAGAGTAGAGTACAGAACACACCAGTAGAGTTTAGTAGAGTAGAGTACAGAACACAACAGTAGAGTTTAGTAGAGTACAGAACACAACAGTGGAGTTTAGTAGAGTAGAGTACAGAACACACCAGTAGAGTTTAGTAGAGTAGAGTACAGAACACACCAGTAGAGTTTGGTAGAGTACAGAACACACCAGTAGAGTTTGGTAGAGTAGAGTACAGAACACACCAGTAGAGTTTAGTAGAGTAGAGTACAGAACACACCAGTAGAGTTCAGTAGAGTAGAGTACAGAACACACCAGTGGAGTTTAGTAGACTAGAGTACAGAACACACCAGTAGAGTTTAGTAGAGTAGAGTACAGAACACACCAGTAGAGTTTAGTAGAGTAGAGTACAGAACACACCAGTAGAGTTTAGTAGAGTACAGAACACACCAGTAGAGTTTGGTAGAGTAGAGTACAGAACACACCAGTAGAGTTTAGTAGAGTACAGAACACACCAGTAGAGTTTGGTAGAGTAGAGTACAGAACACACCAGTAGAGTTTAGTAGAGTACAGAACACACCAGTAGAGTTTAGTAGAGTACAGAACACACCAGTAGAGTTTAGTAGAGTACAGAACAAACCAGTAGAGTTGAGTAGAGTACAGAACACACCAGTAGAGTTTAGTAGAGTAGAGTACAGAACACACCAGTAGAGTTTGGTAGAGTACAGAACACACCAGTAGAGTTTAGTAGAGTAGAGTACAGAACACACCAGTAGAGTTCAGTAGAGTAGAGTACAGAACACACCAGTAGAGTTTAGTAGACTAGAGTACAGAACACACCAGTAGAGTTTAGTAGAGTAGAGTACAGAACACACCAGTAGAGTTTAGTAGAGTAGAGTACAGAACACACCAGTAGAGTTTAGTAGAGTACAGAACACACCAGTAGAGTTTGGTAGAGTAGAGTACAGAACACACCAGTAGAGTTTAGTAGAGTACAGAACACACCAGTAGAGTTTGGTAGAGTAGAGTACAGAACACACCAGTAGAGTTTAGTAGAGTACAGAACACACCAGTAGAGTTTAGTAGAGTACAGAACACACCAGTAGAGTTTAGTAGAGTACAGAATAAACCAGTAGAGTTTAGTAGAGTAGAGTACAGAACACACCAGTAGAGTTTGGTAGAGTACAGAACACACCAGTAGAGTTTAGTAGAGTAGAGTACAGAACACACCAGTAGAGTTTAGTAGAGTAGAGTACAGAACACACCAGTAGAGTTTAGTAGAGTAGAGTACAGAACACACCAGTAGAGTTTAGTAGAGTAGAGTACAGAACACACCAGTAGAGTTTAGTAGAGTAGAGTACAGAACACACCAGTAGAGTTTGGTAGAGTAGAGTACAGAACACACCAGTAGAGTTTAGTAGAGTACAGAACACACCAGTAGAGTTTAGTAGAGTACAGAACACACCAGTAGAGTTTAGTAGACTAGAGTACAGAACACACCAGTAGAGTTTAGTAGAGTACAGAACACACCAGTAGAGTTTAGTAGAGTAGAGTACAGAACACACCAGTAGAGTTTAGTAGAGTAGAGTACAGAACACACCAGTAGAGTTTAGTAGAGTAGAGTACAGAACACAACAGTAGAGTTTAGTAGAGTAGAGTACAGAACACACCAGTAGAGTTTAGTAGAGTACAGAACACAACAGTGGAGTTTAATAGAGTAGAGTACAGAACACACCTGTAGAGTTTAGTAGAGTACAAAACACCCCAGTAGAGTTTAGTAGAGTACAAAACACCCCAGTAGAGTTTAGTAGAGTAGAGTACAGAACACACCAGTAGAGTTTAGTAGAGTAGAGTACAGAACACACCAGTAGAGTTTAGTAGAGTAGAGTACAGAACACACCAGTAGAGTTTAGTAGAGTTTAGTATAGTACAGAACACACCAGTGGAGTTTAGTAGAGTAGAGTACAGAACACACCAGTAGAGTTTAGTACAGTACAGAACACACCAGTAGAGTTTAGTAGAGTAGAGTACAGAACACACCAGTAGAGTTTAGTAGAGTAGAGTACAGAACACACCAGTAGAGTTTAGTAGAGTAGAGTACAGAACACACCAGTGGAGTTTAGTAGAGTACAGAACACACCAGTAGAGTTTGGTAGAGTAGAGTACAGAACACACCAGTAGAGTTTAGTAGAGTAGAGAACACACCAGTAGAGTTTGGTAGAGTAGAGTACAGAACACACCAGTAGAGTTTAGTAGAGTAGAGAACACACCAGTAGAGTTTAGTAGAGTACAGAACACACCAGTAGAGTTTAGTAGAGTAGAGTACAGAACACACCAGTGCAGTTTAGTAGAGTAGAGTACAGAACACACCAGTAGAGTTTAGTAGAGTACAGAACACACAAGTAGAGTTTAGTAGAGTAGTACAGAACACACCAGTAGAGTTTAGTAGAGTAGAGTACAGAACACACCAGCAGAGTTTAGTAGAGTAGCAGAACACACCAGTAGAGTTTAGTAGAGTACAGAACACACCAGTAGAGTTTAGTAGAGTAGAGTACAGAACACACCAGTAGAGTTTAGTAGAGTAGAGTACAGAACACACCAGTAGAGTTTAGTAGAGTAGAGTACAGAACACACCAGTAGAGTTTAGTAGAGTACAGAACACACCAGTAGAGTTTAGTAGAGTAGAGTACAGAACACACCAGTAGAGTTTAGTAGAGTAGAGTACAGAACACACCAGTAGAGTTTAGTAGAGTAGAGTACAGAACACACCAGTGGAGTTTAGTAGAGTACAGAACACACCAGTAGAGTTTGGTAGAGTAGAGTACAGAACACACCAGTAGAGTTTAGTAGAGTAGAGAACACACCAGTAGAGTTTAGTAGAGTAGACAGAACACACCAGTAGAGTTTAGTAGAGTAGAGTACAGAACACACCAGTAGAGTTTAGTAGAGTAGAGTACAGAACACACCAGTAGAGTTTAGTAGAGTACAGAACACACCAGTAGAGTTTAGTAGAGTACAGAACACACCAGTAGAGTTTAGTAGAGTAGAGTAGAGAACACACCAGTAGAGTTTAGTAGAGTACAGAACACACCAGTAGAGTTTAGTAGAGTACAGAACACACCAGTAGAGTTTAGTAGAGTAGAGTACAGAACACACCAGTAGAGTTTAGTAGAGTAGAGTACAGAACACACCAGTAGAGTAGTAGAGTACAGAACACACCAGTAGAGTTTAGTAGAGTAGAGTACAGAACACACCAGTAGAGTTTAGTAGAGTACAGAACACACCAGTAGAGTTTGGTAGAGTAGAGTACAGAACACACCAGTAGAGTTTAGTAGAGTACAGAACACACCAGTAGAGTTTGGTAGAGTAGAGTACAGAACACACCAGTAGAGTTTAGTAGAGTACAGAACACACCAGTATAGTTGAGTAGCGTACAGAACACAACAGTAGAGTTAAGTAGAGTAGAGTACAGAACACACCAGTACAGTTTGGTAGAGTAGAGTAGAGAACACACCAGTAGAGTTTAGTAGAGTAGAGTAGAGAACACACCAGTAGAGTTTAGTAGAGTAGAGTACAGAACACACCAGTAGAGTTTAGTAGAGTAGAGTACAGAACACACCAGTAGAGTTTAGTAGAGTACAGAACACACCAGTAGAGTTTAGTAGAGTAGAGTACAGAACACACCAGTAGAGTTTAGTAGAGTAGAGAACACACCAGTAGAGTTTAGTAGAGTAAATTACAGAACACACCAGTAGAGTTTAGTAGAGTACAGAACACAACAGTGGAGTTTAGTAGAGTAGAGTACAGAACACACCAGTAGAGTTTAGTAGAGTAGAGTACAGAACACACCAGTAGAGTTTAGTAGAGTAGAGTACAGAACACACCAGTAGAGTTTAGTAGAGTAGAGTACAGAACACACCAGTAGAGTTTAGTAGAGTAGAGTACAGAACACACCAGTAGAGTTTAGTAGAGTAGAGTACAGAACACACCAGTAGAGTTTAGTAGAGTAGAGTACAGAACACACCAGTAGAGTTTAGTAGAGTAGAGTACAGAACACACCAGTAGAGTTTAGTAGAGTAAGTACAGAACACACCAGTGGAGTTTAGTAGAGTAGAGTACAGAACACACCAGTAGAGTTTAGTAGAGTAGAGTACAGAACACACCAGTAGAGTTTAGTAGAGTAGAGTACAGAACACACCAGTAGAGTTTAGTAGAGTACAGAACACACCAGTAGAGTTTAGTAGAGTAGAGTACAGAACACACCAGTAGAGTTTAGTAGAGTAGAGTACAGAACACACCAGTAGAGTTTAGTAGAGTACAGAACACACCAGTAGAGTTTAGTAGAGTAGAGTACAGAACACACCAGTAGAGTTTAGTAGAGTAGAGTACAGAACACACCAGTAGAGTTTGGTAGAGTACAGAACACACCAGTAGAGTTTGGTAGAGTAGAGTACAGAACACACCAGTAGAGTTTAGTAGAGTAGAGTACAGAACACACCAGTAGAGTACAGTAGAGTAGAGTACAGAACACACCAGTAGAGTTTAGTAGACTAGAGTACAGAACACACCAGTAGAGTTTAGTAGAGTAGAGTACAGAACACACCAGTAGAGTTTAGTAGAGTAGAGTACAGAACACACCAGTAGAGTTTAGTAGAGTACAGAACACACCAGTAGAGTTTGGTAGAGTAGAGTACAGAACACACCAGTAGAGTTTAGTAGAGTACAGAACACACCAGTAGAGTTTGGTAGAGTAGAGTACAGAACACACCAGTAGAGTTTAGTAGAGTACAGAACACACCAGTAGAGTTTAGTAGAGTACAGAACACACCAGTAGAGTTTAGTAGAGTACAGAATAAACCAGTAGAGTTGAGTAGAGTACAGAACACACCAGTAGAGTTTAGTAGAGTAGAGTACAGAACACACCAGTAGAGTTTGGTAGAGTACAGAACACACCAGTAGAGTTTAGTAGAGTAGAGTACAGAACACACCAGTAGAGTACAGTAGAGTAGAGTACAGAACACACCAGTGGAGTTTAGTAGACTAGAGTACAGAACACACCAGTAGAGTTTAGTAGAGTAGAGTACAGAACACACCAGTAGAGTTTAGTAGAGTAGAGTACAGAACACACCAGTAGAGTTTAGTAGAGTACAGAACACACCAGTAGAGTTTGGTAGAGTAGAGTACAGAACACACCAGTAGAGTTTAGTAGAGTACAGAACACACCAGTAGAGTTTGGTAGAGTAGAGTACAGAACACACCAGTAGAGTTTAGTAGAGTACAGAACACACCAGTAGAGTTTAGTAGAGTACAGAACACACCAGTAGAGTTTAGTAGAGTACAGAACAAACCAGTAGAGTTTAGTAGAGTAGAGTACAGAACACACCAGTAGAGTTTGGTAGAGTACAGAACACACCAGTAGAGTTTAGTAGAGTAGAGTACAGAACACACCAGTAGAGTTCAGTAGAGTAGAGTACAGAACACACCAGTAGAGTTCAGTAGAGTAGAGTACAGAACACACCAGTAGAGTTTAGTAGAGTAGAGTACAGAACACACCAGTAGAGTTTAGTAGAGTAGAGTACAGAACACAACAGTAGAGTTTGGTAGAGTAGAGTACAGAACACACCAGTAGAGTTTAGTAGAGTACAGAACACACCAGTAGAGTTTAGTAGAGTACAGAACACACCAGTGGAGTTTAGTAGACTAGAGTACAGAACACACCAGTAGAGTTTAGTAGAGTACAGAACACACCAGTAGAGTTTAGTAGAGTAGAGTACAGAACACACAAGTAGAGTTTAGTAGAGTAGAGTACAGAACACACCAGTAGAGTTTAGTAGAGTAGAGTACAGAACACAACAGTAGAGTTTAGTAGAGTAGAGTACAGAACACACCAGTAGAGTTTAGTAGAGTACAGAACACACCAGTGGAGTTTAGTAGAGTAGAGTACAGAACACACCAGTAGAGTTTAGTAGAGTACAGAACACACCAGTAGAGTTTAGTAGAGTACAGAACACACCAGTAGAGTTTAGTAGAGTAGAGTACAGAACACACCAGTAGAGTTTAGTAGAGTAGAGTACAGAACACACCAGTAGAGTTTAGTAGAGTAGAGTACAGAACACACCAGTAGAGTTTAGTAGAGTATAGTATAGTACAGAACACACCAGTGGAGTTTAGTAGAGTAGAGTACAGAACACACCAGTAGAGTTTAGTACAGTACTGAACACACCAGTAGAGTTTAGTAGAGTAGAGTACAGAACACACCAGTAGAGTTTAGTAGAGTAGAGTACAGAACACACCAGTAGAGTTTAGTAGAGTAGAGTACAGAACACACCAGTGGAGTTTAGTAGAGTACAGAACACACCAGTAGAGTTTGGTAGAGTAGAGTACAGAACACACCAGTAGAGTTTAGTAGAGTAGAGAACACACCAGTAGAGTTTAGTAGAGTACAGAACACACCAGTAGAGTTTAGTAGAGTAGAGTACAGAACACACCAGTGCAGTTTAGTAGAGTAGAGTACAGAACACACCAGTGGAGTTTAGTAGAGTACAGAACACACAAGTAGAGTTTAGTAGTGTACAGAACACACCAGTAGAGTTTAGTAGAGTAGAGTACAGAACACACCAGCAGAGTTTAGTAGAGTACAGAACACACCAGTAGAGTTTAGTAGAGTACAGAACACACCAGTAGAGTTTAGTAGAGTAGAGTACAGAACACACCAGTAGAGTTTAGTAGAGTACAGAACACACCAGTAGAGTTTAGTAGAGTAGAGTACAGAACACACCAGTAGAGTTTAGTAGAGTAGAGTACAGAACACACCAGTAGAGTTTAGTAGAGTAGAGTACAGAACACACCAGTAGAGTTTAGTAGAGTAGAGTACAGAACACACCAGTAGAGTTTAGTAGAGTAGAGTACAGAACACACCAGTAGAGTTTAGTAGAGTAGAGTACAGAACACACCAGTAGAGTTTAGTAGAGTAGAGTAGAGAACACACCAGTAGAGTTTAGTCGAGTAGAGTAGAGAACACAATAGTAGAGTTTAGTAGAGTAGAGTACAGAACACACCAGTAGAGTTTAGTAGAGTAGAGTACAGAACACAACAGTAGAGTTTAGTAGAGTAGAGTACAGAACACACCAGTAGAGTTTAGTAGAGTACAGAACACACCAGTAGAGTTTGGTAGAGTAGAGTAGAGAACACACCAGTAGAGTTTAGTAGAGTAGAGTACAGAACACACCAGTAGAGTTTAGTAGAGTAGAGCACAGAACACACCAGTAGAGTTTAGTAGAGTACAGAACACACCAGTAGAGTTTAGTAGAGTAGAGTACAGAACACACCAGTAGAGTTTGGTAGAGTACAGAACACACCAGTAGAGTTTAGTAGAGTAGAGTACAGAACACACCAGTAGAGTTTAGTAGAGTAGAGTACAGAACACACCAGTAGAGTTTAGTAGAGTAGAGTACAGAACACACCAGTAGAGTTTAGTAGAGTAGAGTGCAGAACACACCAGTAGAGTTCAGTAGAGTAGAGTACAGAACACACCAGTAGAGTTTAGTAGAGTAGAGTACAGAACACAACAGTAGAGTTTAGTAGAGTACAGAACACACCAGTAGAGTTTAGTAGAGTAAGTCAGAACACACCAGTAGAGTTTAGTAGAGTACAGAACACACCAGTAGAGTTGAGAGTAGAGTACAGAACACACCAGTAGAGTTTAGTAGAGTAGAGTACAGAACACACCAGTAGAGTTTGGTAGAGTACAGAACACACCAGTAGAGTTTAGTAGAGTAGAGTACAGAACACACCAGTAGAGTTTAGTAGAGTAGAGTAGAGAACACACCAGTAGAGTTTAGTAGAGTAGAGTACAGAACACACCAGTAGAGTTCAGTAGAGTAGAGTACAGAACACACCAGTAGAGTTCAGTAGAGTAGAGTACAGAACACACCAGTAGAGTTTAGTAGAGTAGATTACAGAACACAACAGTAGAGTTTAGTAGAGTAGAGTACAGAACACACCAGTAGAGTTTAGTAGAGTACAGAACACACCAGTAGAGTTTAGTAGAGTAGAGTACAGAACACACCAGTATAGTTTAGTAGAGTAGAGTACAGAACACACCAGTAGAGTTTAGTAGAGTAGGCAGAACACACCAGTAGAGTTTAGTAGAGTAGAATACAGAACACACCAGTAGAGTTTAGTAGAGTAGAGTACAGAACACACCAGTAGAGTTTAGTAGAGTACAGAACACACCAGTGGAGTTTAGTAGAGTAGAGTACAGAACACACCAGTAGAGTTTAGTAGAGTAGAGTACAGAACACACCAGTAGAGTTTAGTAGAGTAGAGTACAGAACACACCAGTAGAGTTTAGTAGAGTACAGAACACACCAGTAGAGTTTGGTAGAGTAGAGTACAGAACACACCAGTAGAGTTTAGTAGAGTACAGAACACACCAGTAGAGTTTAGTAGAGTAGAGTACAGAACACACCAGTAGAGTTTAGTAGAGTACAGAACACACCAGTAGAGTTTAGTAGAGTAGAGTACAGAACACACCAGTAGAGTTTAGTAGAGTAGAGTACAGAACACACCAGTAGAGTTTAGTAGAGTAGAGTACAGAACACACCAGTAGAGTTTAGTAGAGTAGAGTACAGAACACACCAGTAGAGTTTAGTAGAGTACAGAACACACCAGTAGAGTTTAGTAGAGTAGAGTACAGAACACAACAGTATAGTTTAGTAGAGTAGAGTACAGAACACACCAGTAGAGTTTAGTAGAGTACAGAACACACCAGTAGAGTTTAGTAGAGTAGAGTACAGAACACAACAGTATAGTTTAGTAGAGTAGAGTACAGAAAACACCAGTAGAGTTTAGTAGAGTACAGAACACACCAGTGGAGTTTAGTAGAGTAGAGTACAGAACACACCAGTGGAGTTTAGTAGAGTAGAGTACAGAACACACCAGTAGAGTTTAGTAGAGTAGAGTACAGAACACACCAGTAGAGTTTAGTAGAGTACAGAACACACCAGTAGAGTTTGGTAGAGTAGAGTACAGAACACACCAGTAGAGTTTAGTAGAGTACAGAACACACCAGTAGAGTTTGGTAGAGTAGAGTACAGAACACACCAGTAGAGTTTAGTAGAGTACAGAACACACCAGTAGAGTTGAGTAGCGTACAGAACACAACAGTAGAGTTTAGTAGAGTACAAAACACACCAGTACAGTTTAGTAGAGTAGAGTACAGAACACACCAGTAGAGTTTAGTAGAGTAGAGTAGAGAACACACCAGTAGAGTTTAGTAGAGTAGAGTACAGAATACACCAGTAGAGTTTAGTAGAGTAGAGTACAGAACACACCAGTAGAGTTTAGTAGAGTACAGAACACAACAGTGGAGTTTAGTAGAGTAGAGTACAGAACACACCAGTAGAGTTTAGTAGAGTAGAGAACACACCAGTAGAGTTTAGTAGAGTAAATTACAGAACACACCAGTAGAGTTTAGTAGAGTAGAGAACACACCAGTAGAGTTGAGTAGCGTACAGAACACAACAGTAGAGTTTAGTAGAGTAGAGTACAAAACACACCAGTACAGTTTAGTAGAGTAGAGTACAGAACACACCAGTAGAGTTTAGTAGAGTAGAGTAGAGAACACACCAGTAGAGTTTAGTAGAGTAGAGTACAGAATACACCAGTAGAGTTTAGTAGAGTAGAGTACAGAACACACCAGTAGAGTTTAGTAGAGTACAGAACACAACAGTGGAGTTTAGTAGAGTAGAGTACAGAACACACCAGTAGAGTTTAGTAGAGTAGAGAACACACCAGTAGAGTTTAGTAGAGTAAATTACAGAACACACCAGTAGAGTTTAGTAGAGTAGAGTACAGAACACACCAGTAGAGTTTAGTAGAGTACAGAACACAACAGTGGAGTTTAGTAGAGTAGAGTACAGAACACACCAGTAAAGTTTAGTAGAGTAGAGTACAGAACACACCAGTAGAGTTTAGTAGAGTAGAGTAGAGAACACACCAGTAGAGTTTAGGAGAGTAGAGTACAGAACACACCAGTAGAGTTTAGTAGAGTAGAGTAGAGAACACACCAGTAGAGTTTAGTAGAGTAGAGTAGAGAACACACCAGTAGAGTTTAGTAGAGTATAGTACAGAACACAACAGTAGAGTTTAGTAGAGTACAGAACAAACCAGTAGAGTTGAGTAGAGTACAGAACACACCAGTAGAGTTTAGTAGAGTAGAGTACAGAACACACCAGTAGAGTTTGGTAGAGTACAGAACACACCAGTAGAGTTTAGTAGAGTAGAGTACAGAACACACCAGTAGAGTTTAGTAGAGTAGAGTAGAGAACACACCAGTAGAGTTTAGTAGAGTAGAGTACAGAACACACCAGTAGAGTTCAGTAGAGTAGAGTACAGAACACACCAGTAGAGTTTAGTAGAGTAGAGTACAGAACACACCAGTAGAGTTTAGTAGAGTAGAGTACAGAACACAACAGTATAGTTTAGTAGAGTAGAGTACAGAAAACACCAGTAGAGTTTAGTAGAGTACAGAACACACCAGTAGAGTTTAGTAGAGTAGAGTACAGAACACACCAGTAGAGTTTAGTAGAGTAGAGTACAGAACACACCAGTAGAGTTTAGTAGAGTAGAGTACAGAACACACCAGTAGAGTTTAGTAGAGTACAGAACACACCAGTAGAGTTTGGTAGAGTAGAGTACAGAACACACCAGTAGAGTTTGGTAGAGTAGAGTACAGAACACACCAGTAGAGTTTGGTAGAGTAGAGTACAGAACACACCAGTAGAGTTTAGTAGAGTACAGAACACACCAGTAGAGTTAGAGTAGCGTACAGAACACAACAGTAGAGTTAAGTAGAGTAGAGTACAGAACACACCAGTACAGTTTGGTAGAGTAGAGTAGAGAACACACCAGTAGAGTTTAGTAGAGTAGAGTAGAGAACACACCAGTAGAGTTTAGTAGAGTAGAGTACAGAACACACCAGTAGAGTTTAGTAGAGTAGAGTACAGAACACACCAGTAGAGTTTAGTAGAGTACAGAACACAACAGTGGAGTTTAGTAGAGTAGAGTACAGAACACACCAGTAGAGTTTAGTAGAGTAGAGAACACACCAGTAGAGTTTAGTAGAGTAAAGTACAGAACACACCAGTAGAGTTTAGTAGAGTAGAGTACAGAACACACCAGTAGAGTTTAGTAGAGTACAGAACACAACAGTGGAGTTTAGTAGAGTAGAGTACAGAACACACCAGTAGAGTTTAGTAGAGTAGAGTACAGAACACACCAGTAGAGTTTAGTAGAGTAGAGTACAGAACACACCAGTAGAGTTTAGGAGAGTAGAGTACAGAACACACCAGTAGAGTTTAGTAGAGTAGAGTAGAGAACACACCAGTAGAGTTTAGTAGAGTAGAGTAGAGAACACACCAGTAGAGTTTAGTAGAGTATAGTACAGAACACAACAGTAGAGTTTAGTAGAGTAGAGTACAGAACACACCAGTAGAGTTTAGTAGACTAGAGTACAGAACACACCAGTAGAGTTTAGTAGAGTAGAGTACAGAACACACCAGTAGAGTTTAGTAGAGTAGAGTACAGAACACACCAGTAGAGTTTAGTAGAGTAGAGTACAGAACACACCAGTAGAGTTTAGTAGAGTACAGAACACACCAGTGGAGTTTAGTAGAGTAGAGTACAGAACACACCAGTAGAGTTTAGTAGAGTAGAGTACAGAACACACCAGTAGAGTTTAGTAGAGTACAGAACACACCAGTAGAGTTTGGTAGAGTATAGTACAGAACACACCAGTAGAGTTTAGTAGAGTAGAGTACAGAACACACCAGTAGAGTTTGGTAGAGTACAGAACACACCAGTAGAGTTTGGTAGAGTAGAGTACAGAACACACCAGTAGAGTTTAGTAGAGTAGAGTACAGAACACACCAGTAGAGTTCAGTAGAGTAGAGTACAGAACACACCAGTGGAGTTTAGTAGACTAGAGTACAGAACACACCAGTAGAGTTTAGTAGAGTAGAGTACAGAACACACCAGTAGAGTTTAGTAGAGTAGAGTACAGAACACACCAGTAGAGTTTAGTAGAGTAGAGTACAGAACACACCAGTAGAGTTTAGTAGAGTAGAGTACAGAACACACCAGTAGAGTTTAGTAGAGTACAGAACACACCAGTAGAGTTTGGTAGAGTAGAGTACAGAACACACCAGTAGAGTTTAGTAGAGTAGAGTACAGAACACACCAGTAGAGTTTAGTAGAGTAGAGTACAGAACACACCAGTAGAGTTTAGTAGAGTAGAGTACAGAACACACCAGTAGAGTTTAGTAGAGTACAGAACACACCAGTAGAGTTTAGTAGAGTACAGAACACACCAGTAGAGTTTAGTAGAGTAGAGTACAGAACACACCAGTAGAGTTTAGTAGAGTAGAGTACAGAACACACCAGTAGAGTTTAGTAGAGTAGAGTACAGAACACACCAGTAGAGTTTAGTAGAGTAGAGTACAGAACACACCAGTAGAGTTTAGTAGAGTACAGAACACACCAGTAGAGTTTAGTAGAGTAGAGTACAGAACACACCAGTAGAGTTTAGTAGAGTACATAACACACAAGTCCACATGTGGCTTGATTGAAAAGTATGTTTACTCCTTCGGTATTGATAGCTGGTGATATTCTGACAGGATACATTTATCTCTGCAGCTCTGCCTTCGTCATTTCACTCAGCAGCTCTGCCTTCATTTCACTAAGCTGTTTCTAGTCATCATTTGTTTTACCACATATAACCTGCTGACTTGTGGGAATTTACAGCTTTGATGTATCAGAACCTTCTTTCCAGTTGCAGAATATAGTTTTGGTACTGTATAAATGGCATGCTGCTTTCACTGGTAGATCCTTCCAGTTCTCACAATCAGATGTATGATGTGATGCTATTGTCTTGAAGTATTATGTAAATATCTCTTCATCTCCTCCAGATGAACTTCATCCTCTTCATCTGCATCATCAGGATCCTCCGGCAGAAGATCAACTGTCCAGACATTGGAAGGAACGATTCCAACCAGTACACGTTAGTATGGTTCTAGTCCAACCAGTACTCGTTAGTATGGTTCTAGTCCAACCAGTACTCGTTAGTATGGTTCTAGTCCAACCAGTACTCGTTAGTATTGTTCTAGTCCAACCAGTACTTGTTAGTATGGTTCTAGTCCAACCAGTACTCGTTAGTATGGTTCTAGTCCAACCAGTACTCGTTAGTATGGTTCTAGTCCAACCAGTACTCGTTAGTATGGTTCTAGTCCAACCAGTACTCGTTAGTATGGTTCTAGTCCAACCAGTACTCGTTAGTATGGTTCTAGTCCAACCAGTACTCGTTAGTATGGTTTTAGTCCAACCAGTACTCGTTAGTATGGTTCCTAGTCCAACCAGTACTGCGTTAATATGGTTCTAGTCCAACCAGTACTCGTTAGTATGGTTCTAGTCCAACCAGTACTCGTTAGTATGGTTCTAGTCCAACCAGTACTCGTTAGTATGGTTCTAGTCCAACCAGTACTTGTTAGTATAGCTCTAGTCCAACCAGTACTCGTTAGTATGGTTCTAGTCCAACCAGTACTCGTTAGTATGGTTCTAGTCCAACCAGTACTCGTTAGTATGGCTCTAGTCCAACCAGTACTCGTTAGTATGGTTCTAGTCAAACCAGTACTCGTTAGTATGGTTCTAGTCCAACCAGTACTCGTTAGTATGGTTCTAGTCCAACCAGTACTTCGTTAGTATGGTTTCTAGTCCAACCAGTACTCGTTAGTATGGTTCTAGTCCAACCAGTACTCGTTAGTATGGTTCTAGTCCAACCAGTACTTCGTTAGTATGGTTCTAGTCCAACCAGTACTCCGTTAGTATGGTTCTAGTCCAACCAGTACTCGTTAGTATGGTTCTAGTCCAACCAGTACTCGTTAGTATGGTTTTAGTCCAACCAGTACTCGTTAGTATGGTTCTAGTCCAACCAGTACTCGTTAGTATGGTTCTAGTCCAACCAGTACTCGTTAGTATGGTTCTAGTCCAACCAGTACTCGTTAGTATGGTTCTAGTCCAACCAGTACTCGTTAGTATGGTTCTAGTCCAACCAGTACTTGTTAGTATAGCTCTAGTCCAACCAGTACTCGTTAGTATGGTTCTAGTCCAACCAGTACTCGTTAGTATGGTTCTAGTCCAACCAGTACTCGTTAGTATGGTTCTAGTCCAACCAGTACTCGTTAGTATGGTTCTAGTCAAACCAGTACTCGTTAGTATGGTTCTAGTCCAACCAGTACTCGTTAGTATGGTTCTAGTCCAACCAGTACTCGTTAGTATGGTTCTAGTCCAACCAGTACTCGTTAGTATGGTTCTAGTCCAACCAGTACTCGTTAGTATGGTTCTAGTCCAACCAGTACTCGTTAATATGGTTCTAGTCCAACCAGTACACGTTAGTATAGCTCTAGTCTAACCAGTACTCGTTAGTATGGTTCTAGTCCAACCAGTACTCGTTAGTATGGTTCTAGTCCAACCAGTACACGTTAGTATAGCTCTAGTCCAACCAGTACTCGTTAGTATGGTTCTAGTCCAACCAGTACTCGTTAGTATGGTTCTAGTCCAACCAGTACTCGTTAGTATAGCTCTAGTCCAACCAGTACTCGTTAGTATGATTCTAGTCCAACCAGTACTCGTTAGTATGGTTCTAGTCCAACCAGTACTCGTTAATATGGTTCTAGTCCAACCAGTACTCGTTAGTATGGTTCTAGTCCAACCAGTACTCGTTAGTATGGTTCTAGTCCAACCAGTACTCGTTAGTATGGTTCTAGTCCAACCAGTACTCGTTAGTATGGTTCTAGTCCAACCAGTACTCGTTAGTATGGTTCTAGTCCAACCAGTACTCGTCAGTATGGTTCTAGTCCAACCAGTACTCGTTAGTATGGTTCTAGTCCAACCAGCACTCGTTAATATGGTTCTAGTCCAACCAGTACACGTTAGTATAGCTCTAGTCCAACCAGTACTCGTTAGTATGGTTCTAGTCCAACCAGTACTCGTTAGTATGGTTCTAGTCCAACCAGTACTCGTTAGTATGGTTCTAGTCCAACCAGTACTCGTTAGTATGGTTCTAGTCCAACCAGTACTCCATGGAGCTCAGTGCTGTATTTTTCTGCAGGTCAGATTATTCCTGTAATCTAGTTCCTTCTGTTTACATTTAAGTCATTTAGCATACGCTCTCATCCAGAGAGATTTACATAAAAGTGCATTCAACTAAGTTTAGGATGGATAAACAACCACATTGTCATGGATACGCAGGGAGTCAGGAAGCAGGTGCAGAAGGAGAGTTTAATAAGATCAGACCCTTTTTTTCAATTTTCGCCAGAAATGACCAAATCTAACTGCCTGTAGCTCAGGACCTGAAGCAAGGATATACATATTCTTGATACAATTAGAAAGGAAACACTTTGAAGTTTGTGGAAATGTGAAATTAATGTAGGAGAATAACACAGTAGATCTGGTACAAACAAAAAACATGCGTTTTCTTCTTATTATTTTTTTCCATCATCTTTGAAATGCAAGAGAAAGGCCACAATATAATATTGCAGTTTAGGCGCAATTTTGACTTTGGCCACTAGATGGCAGCAGCTTGTATGCAAAGTTTCAGATTGATCCAGTGAAGCGTTGCAATACTGGACTATTTTGAATCAAGTCTGCCCAAATGTGCCAAATTGGTCAATTGATACATTTAAGTACATAACTATAGAGAACATACAAAAATGATATGGTAATACAAAATGTAAGTTTACACACTCCCAGGTATGTCATACATGGATCATTAGCTTATACACTAACTTTCACACATCTAGATGGCCAGGTGGGGTGGGTGTGGAGTCAGAGACAGCAGTAAAACCCAGTTCCTACATTTGAATATAAAAATTGATTTTATCAAACAAAACTATGCTAAATTTGATCTCTGGGACCGTTAGAATGACAAATCAGAGCAAGATCACAGATCCCTGTGATGTAGAGCTCAGCTCCCTGTGATGTAGAGCTCAGCTCCCTGTGGTTAAGTGGCTCCGCTCCCTGTGATGTAGAGCTCAGCTCCCTGTGATGTAGAGCTCAGCTCCCTGTGGTTAAGTGGCTCCGCTCCCTGTGATGTACAGCTCAGCTCCCTGTGATGTAGAGCTCAGCTCCCTGTGATGTAGAGCTCAGCTCCCTGTGATGTAGAGCTCAACTCCCTGTGGTTAAGTGGCTCCGCTCCCTGTGGCTGCTTTTCTTGATATTCTCTTGATGTTCTGTATAGGAGGATGAATGAGACTGTTTAAAAACTAGGTACTAGTCATAAAGCTACTTCTTGATGTTCTCTTTATTCTGTGTAGGAGGATGGCCAAGTCCACCCTGCTGCTGATTCCTCTGTTTGGGATCAACTTCATCGTGTTTGCCTTCATCCCAGAACAGGTGAACATCGAGCAACGGCTGGTCTTCGACCTCATACTGGGATCATTCCAGGTACGGAACCAGTAGGGTTGCAAAATTCCGTTAACTTTCCCAAAATTCCCAAGTTAAAAAAAACTATGTTCCACAGTTTCTCCCCAGAACCAACTCTTCAAGTATAGTATAGGGGGCTCATGGCACCCAGTCTAACAGTGAGACTTCACATCCTTCTGACTGATGATTGACAGTCAGAGAGTACATTCAGATACTGTCATTAGTTACTCCAGGCTGCCAACACACTGATGGGAGGGATGCTTTTTAAAACACTTTGGCAGGACTCCAGGCACAATGTACTGGTATTTCAGCCCAACTGTTCCTGTTTTAAACGCTGGGTGTGGTTATTCTGGTCTATCTGTATAATGGAGAGAGAGCGAGACCTTCCGGCCGGCAGCATCGTAGCAGCTTGACTTTAGCTGAGAAACCTCCTCCACCTTTTTCTTCTTATCTTCTCCTGTCAATATGACTTCCTTGTCTGGCATCCCTCGCTTCTCTGTTTTCCCTCTAGGCCATAGACTTGTAATCATGTTCTGTAAATTAATTACCACACAGCCAATGCTATATATTCATGCCAGCAGTAGCTGTGTACTCATTACTTTAATATAGGGCCATTCATGTATCCCAGAGAACAGCCTTTTGATGTATTAATTTGAGTCATTTAGCAGATGCTCTTCTCCAAAGCGACTTAGAGGTGCAATTAGCGACAGATTTTTCACCTAGTCGGCTCGGGGATACAAACCAGCAACCTTTCGGTTACTGGCCCGACGCTCTTAACCGCTAGGCGACATGCCTTGTATTGTTATGAACAACAGAATAACAGGGTCTGTTCTTCCTCTCCCCAGGGCTTTGTGGTTGCTGTTCTATACTGCTTCTTAAACGGAGAGGTAAGAGCCACCCTGAGTTCACACACTCCTGTTATAAACACACTGCACCTGGTTAACACCCTGAGTTCACACACTCCTGTTATAAACACACTGCACCTGGTTAACACCCTGAGTTTACACACTCCTGTTATAAACACACTGCACCTGGTTAACACCCTGAGTTTACACACACTCCTGGTATAAACACACTGCACCTGGTTAACACCCTGAGTTTACACACTCCTGTTATAAACACACTGCACCTGGTTAACACCCTGAGTTTACACACTCCTGTTATAAACACACTGCACCTGGTTAACACCCTGAGATCACACACTCCTGTTATAAACACACTGCACCTGGTTAACACCCTGAGTTTACACACTCCTGTTATAAACACACTGCACCTGGTTAACACCCTGAGTTTACACACTCCTGTTATAAACACACTGCACCTGGTTAACACCCTGAGTTTACACACTCCTGTTATAAACACACTGCACCTGGTTAACACCCTGAGTTTACACACTCCTGTTATAAACACACTGCACCTGGTTAACACCCTGAGTTTACACACTCCTGTTATAAACACACTGCACCTGGTTAACACCCTGACGTTCACACACTGACTTTACATGAAGCTGGGTTAGGGTTAGGAGGGCAGTGTGTTAAAGGCCCAGTTTTTCAAAAGTGATCTATCTGGATCTCGCTTATCGTATAGGATTGAATGCATAGAAATAGAATGAATAGAACAGAAGTCCAAATTCAAGTCAAAGATTTGTCAGTTATATTCATTCTATTTCTACGCATTATTGTCCGGTCATGGGGTCGAGTGTGTCACGATCGTCGGGAACAGAGGACCAATGCGCAGCGTTATTTGCGAACATGCTTTTATTTATGATTACACAAACAAAATAACAAAATCGATACGTGACGTCCAAAGGTGCAAAACACAAACCTACACAGGAACAAGATCCCACAAATACTGTGGAAAAACAGACTGTTTAAATATGGTTCCCAATCAGAGACAACCAGCAACAGCTGACACTCGTTGCCTCTGATTGAGAACCACTCTGGCCAACATAGAAACACAATAACTAGAACACCCTAGAAACACAAAACTAGAACAACACAAAGAACACTCACACCCTGGCTCAACATACAAGCGTCCCCAGAGCCAGGGCGTGACAGAGTGCTGCAAGGAAAGACCTAGTTAAGCTGCAGCTGGCCCAGAACAGAGCGGCACGTCTTGCTCTTCATTGTAATCAGAGAGCTAATATATCTGTAAATACTATGCATGCCAGTCTCTATTGGCTAAGAGTTGAGAAGAGACTGACTGCATCACTTCTACTTTTGATAAGAAACATTAATATGTTAAATTCCAAATTGTTTGCATAGTCAACTTACACACAGCTCTGACACACACTGAGCCCACCAGACATGCCACCAGGGGTCTTTTCACAGTCCCCAAATCCAGAACAAATTCAAGAAAGTGTACAGTATTAAATAGAGCTATTTTAGCATGGAACTCCCTTCCATCTCATATTGCTTCTTGATCTGCGGTCTCTTCTGAGGCTACCTGAGGGAACAGAGTTATGTGCAGAGCCAATAGCCCAGTGCAGCGCTGGGACAGTTTCAATCACACAGAGAGAGACTGTACTGCCATGGCCAGGATCACTGTTCAGGTGCTTAAAGGGACAGTTTACCTCACTTTAACCCTTTACAGTTGTTGCAATTGGCCTACATGGATAGGGATAAATGGAAATGTCTTACTGAAGAAATATAAAAATAATATGCATAAACATGGTAGCAATTGAAAGGGAAAAGTTTGGAGTTAATAGGAAAATTATACGACCAAAGATGAGTACACAACCGTTCACCTGACACAAGACTGAATCCAAACAAAACTACAATACTGAAAGCGCGAACCACCGCACTTAACAATCGCAAGGTGACTGGGAATATGGTAGAATACGAACAGTGTAGTTATTCCCTCCGTAAGCAATCAAACAGGCAAAACATCAGTATAGAGACAAAGTGGAGACGCAATTCAACAGCTCAGACACGAGACATATGTGGCAGGGACTCCAGACAAACACAGATTACAAAGGGAAAACCAGTCACGTCTCGGACACCGACGTCTCGCTCCCGGACAAGCTAAACATCTTCGCCCGCGTTGAGGATAACACAGTGCCACCGACGCGGCCCGCTCCCAAGGACTGTGGGCTCTCGTTCTCCGTGGCCAACGTGAGCAAGACATTTAAGCGTGTTAACCCTCGCAAGGCTGCCGGTCCACATGGTATCCCTAACCTCGTCCTCAGAGCATGTGCAGACCAGCTGGCTGGAGTGTTTACGGACATATTCAATCTCTCCCTATCCCAGTCTGCTGTGCCCACTTGTTTCAATATGTCCAACATTGTTCCTGTACCCAAGAAAGTAAAGGTAACTGAACTAAATGACTATCACCCCGTAGCACTCACTTCTGTCATCATGAAGTGCTTTGAGAGGCTGGTTAAGGATCATATCACCTCTACCTTACCTGACACCCTAGACCCATTTCAATTTGCATACCGCCCCAATAGATCCACAGACGATGCCATCGCACTGCACACTGCCCTATCCCATCTGGACAAGAGGAATACCTACGTCAGAATGCTGTTCATTGACTATAGCGCAGCCTTCAACATCATAGTACCCACCAAGCTCATCATTAAGCTTGGGGCCCTGGGTCTGAATCCTGCCCTGTGCATCTGGGTCCTGAACGTCTGACATGCCGCCCCCAGGTGGTGAAGGTAGGAAACAACACCTCCACTTCGCTGATCATCAACACAGGGGCCCCACAAGGGTAGGTGCTCAGCCCCCTCCTGTACTCCCTGTTCACCCATGACTGCGTGGACATGCACACCTCCAACTCAATCATCAAGTTTGCAGACGACACAACAGTAGCAGGCCTGATTACCAACAATGATGAGACAGCCTACAGGGAGGAGGTGAGGGCCCTGGCGGAGTGGTGCCAGGAAAATAACCTCTCCCTCAACATCAACAAAACGAACGAGCTGATCGTAGACTTCAGGAAACTGCAGAGGGAGCACGCCCCCATCCACATCAACAGGGCCACTGTGGAGAGGGTGAAAAGCTTCAAGTTCCCCGGCGTGCACATAACTGACAATCTGAAATGGTCCACCCACACAGACAGTGTGGTGAAGAAGGCGCTCAGGAGGCTGAAGAAATTTGGCTTGGCCCCTAAGACCCTCACAAACTTTTACAGATGCACAATTGAGAGCATCCTATTGGGCTGTATCACCGCCTGGTACGGCAACTGCACCGCCCACAACCGCAGGACTCTCCAGAGGGTGGTGCAGTCTGCCCAACTCATCACCGGGGGCACACTGCCTGACCTCCAGGATGTCACAGGAAGGCCAAAAAGATAACCAAGGACAACTACCACCCGAGCCACTGCTTCCATCTCAAGGCCATCAGACTGTTAAATAGCCATCACTATCCGGCTACCACTCAGCACCTTAGAGGCTGCTGACCTATGTACATACAGTCGTGGTCAAAAGTTTTGAGAATGACACAAATACTAATTTTCACAAAGTCTGCTGCCTCAGTTTTGATGATGGCAATTTGCATATACTCCAGAATGTCATGAAGAGTGATCAGATGAATTGCAATTAATTGCAAAGTCCCTCTTTGCCATGAAAATGAACTCATGTCAGTGATTATCTCGTTAACACAGATGAGAGTGTTGACGAGGACAAGGCTGGAGATCACTCTGTCATGCTGATTGAGTTAGAATAACAGACTGGAAGCTTTAAAAGGAGGGTGGTGCTTGAAATCATTGTTCTTCCCCTGTTAACCATGGTTACCTGCAAAGAAACACGTGCCGTCATCATTGCTTTGCGCAAAAAGGGCTTCACAGGCAAGGATATTGCTGCTACTAAGATTGCACCTAAATCAACCATTTATCGGATCATCAATAACTTCAAGGAGAGAGGTTCAATTGTTGTGAAGAAGGCGTCAGGGCGCCCAAAAAAGTCCAGCAAGCGCCAGGACCGTCTCCTAAAGTTGATTCAGCTGCGGGATTGGGGCACCACCAGTGCAGAGCTTGCTCAGGAATGGCAGCAGGCAGGTGTGAGTGCATCTGCACGCACAGTGAGGCAAAGACTTTTGGAGGATGGCCTGGTGTCAAGAAGGGCAGCAAAGAAGCCACTTCTCTCCAGGAAAAACATTAGGGACAGACTGATATTCTGCAAAAGGTACAGGGATTGGACTGCTGAGGACTGGGGTAAAGTCATTTTCTTTGATGAATCCCCTTTCCGATTGTTTGGGGCATCCGGAAAACACCTTGTCCAGAGAAGACAAGGTGAGCGCTACCATCAGTCCTGTGTCATGCCAACAGTAAAGCATCCTGAGACCATTCATGTGTGGGGTTGCTTCTCAGCCAAGGGAGTGGGCTCACTCACAATTTTGCCTAAGAACACAGCCATGAATAAAGAATGGTACCAACACATCCGCCGAGAGCAACTTCTCCCAACCATCCAAGAACAGTTTGGTGACGACCAATGCCTTTTCCAGCATGATGGAGCACCTTGCCATAAGGCAAAAGTGATAACTAAGTGGCTCGGGGAACAAAACATCAACATTTTGGGTCCATGGCCAGGAAACTCGCCAGACCTTAATCCCATTGAGAACTTGTGGTCGATCCTCAAGAGGCGGGTGGACAAACAAAAACCCACAAATTCTGACAAACTCCAAGCATTGATTATGCAAGAATGGGCTGACATCAGTCAGGATGTGGCCCAGAAGTTAATTGACAGCATGCCAGGGCGGATTGCAGAGGTCTTGAAAAAGAAGGGTCAACACTGCAAATATTGACTTTTTGCATAAACTTAATGTAATTGTCAATAAAAGACACTTATGGAATGCTTGTAATTATACTTCAGTATACCATAGTAACATCTGACAAAA
The DNA here is from genome assembly GCF_020615455.1 of Coregonus clupeaformis. Taxonomy (NCBI): domain Eukaryota; kingdom Metazoa; phylum Chordata; class Actinopteri; order Salmoniformes; family Salmonidae; genus Coregonus; species Coregonus clupeaformis. The sequence continues at coordinate 54,307,659 of NC_059198.1, read as the reverse complement.
ATATCTCATAACACTGAAGCAGCGAACTTTGTGAAGACCAATACTTGTGTCATTCTCAAAACTTTTGACCACGACTGTAGACATGGAATCACTGGCCACTTTAATAATGGAACACTAGTCACTTTAATAATGGAACACTAGTCACTTTAATAATGGAACACTAGTCACTTTAATAATGGAACACTAGTCACTTTAATAATGGAACACTAGTCACTTTAATAATGGAACACTAGTCACTTTAATAATGGAACACTAGTCACTTTAATAATGGAACACTAGTCACTTTAATAATGGAACACTAGTCACTTTAATAATGGAACACTAGTCACTTTAATAATGGAACACTAGTCACTTTAATAATGGAACACTAGTCACTTTAATAATGGAACACTAGTCACTTTAATAATGGAACACTAGTCACTTTAATAATGGAACACTAGTCACTTTAATAATGGAACACTAGTCACTTTAATAATGGAACACTAGTCACTTTAATAATGGAACACTAGTCACTTTAATAATGGAACACTAGTCACTTTAATAATGGAACACTAGTCACTCTAATAATGGAACACTAGTCACTTTAATAATGGAACACTAGTCACTTTAATAATGGAACACTAGTCACTTTAATAATGGAACACTAGTCACTTTAATAATGGAACACTAGTCACTTTAATAATGGAACACTAGTCACTTTAATAATGGAACACTAGTCACTTTAATAATGGAACACTAGTCACTTTAATAATGGAACACTAGTCACTTTAATAATGGAACACTAGTCACTTTAATAATGGAACACTAGTCACTTTAATAATGGAACACTAGTCACTTTAATAATGGAACACTAGTCACTTTAATAATGGAACACTAGTCACTTTAATAATGGAACACTAGTCACTTTAATAATGGAACACTAGTCACTTTAATAATGGAACACTAGTCACTTTAATAATGGAACACTAGTCACTTTAATAATGGAACACTAGTCACTTTAATAATGGAACACTAGTCACTTTAATAATGGAACACTAGTCACTTTAATAATGGAACACTAGTCACTTTAATAATGGAACACTAGTCACTCTAATAATGGAACACTAGTCACTTTAATAATGGAACACTAGTCACTTTAATAATGGAACACTAGTCACTTTAATAATGGAACACTAGTCACTTTAATAATGGAACACTAGTCACTTTAATAATGGAACACTAGTCACTTTAATAATGGAACACTAGTCACTTTAATAATGGAACACTAGTCACTTTAATAATGGAACACTAGTCACTTTAATAATGGAACACTAGTCACTTTAATAATGGAACACTAGTCACTTTAATAATGGAACACTAGTCACTTTAATAATGGAACACTAGTCACTTTAATAATGGAACACTAGTCACTTTAATAATGGAACACTAGTCACTTTAATAATGGAACACTAGTCACTTTAATAATGGAACACTAGTCACTTTAATAATGGAACACTAGTCACTTTAATAATGGAACACTAGTCACTTTAATAATGGAACACTAGTCACTCTAATAATGGAACACTAGTCACTTTAATAATGGAACACTAGTCACTCTAATAATGGAACACTAGTCACTTTAATAATGGAACACTAGTCACTTTAATAATGGAACACTAGTCACTTTAATAATGGAACACTAGTCACTTTAATAATGGAACACTAGTCACTTTAATAATGGAACACTAGTCACTTTAATAATGGAACACTAGTCACTTTAATAATGGAACACTAGTCACTTTAATAATGGAACACTAGTCACTTTAATAATGGAACACTAGTCACTTTAATAATGGAACACTAGTCACTTTAATAATGGAACACTAGTCACTTTAATAATGGAACACTAGTCACTTTAATAATGGAACACTAGTCACTTTAATAATGGAACACTAGTCACTTTAATAATGGAACACTAGTCACTTTAATAATGGAACACTAGTCACTTTAATAATGGAACACTAGTCACTTTAATAATGGAACACTAGTCACTTTAATAATGGAACACTAGTCACTTTAATAATGGAACACTAGTCACTTTAATAATGGAACACTAGTCACTTTAATAATGGAACACTAGTCACTTTAATAATGGAACACTAGTCACTTTAATAATGGAACACTAGTCACTTTAATAATGGAACACTAGTCACTTTAATAATGGAACACTAGTCACTTTAATAATGGAACACTAGTCACTTTAATAATGGAACACTAGTCACTTTAATAATGGAACACTAGTCACTTTAATGTTAACCTATTGCTTTCCTCATCTCCTATGTATATACTGTATTCTATTCTACTGTATTTTAGTCAATGCCACTCTGACATTGCTCGTCCTAATATTTTATATATTTCTTAATTCCATTCTTTTAGATTGTGTATTGTTGTGAATTGTTAGATATTACTGCGCTGATGGAGCTAGGAACACAAGCATTTCGCTACACCCACAATAACATCTGCTAAATATGTATGTGACCAATAAAATTTGATTTGACATCACTGTTGATTTGATGGGCATTTTACATGTACTGTTTTTTTGCCTGGTTTGTTGATAATGAAATCTGAAAATACTTTGGATACATTCAGTAACAGAAGACTCTTCCTGGAAAATGTGGAGTAGGTGCAATATAAGACCCCAAAATGCCAAGGGTTTTGAGAGGACTAACTGGTGTCTCCAAGTGGCCACACACCTCTCCAAAGTGTGCACAGTTCCTAAGCAATTTCAATACACTTTTATAACTAGAAGAGTCTTCAACTATAAAGTACTTTTTTGCACTCCCCTGTTGAGGAACTAAAGCAAACACACTTGTAGTTTCGTTTGGAACAAAAACCTTAATCCGCGTTGTCACAATTACTGTTGTTTACGCAATCCAAAAGCGGTCCATTATTAAGCGCAATCTGGGTCAGGTGGGCATTATTTGAAAGCTTGTTCTAATTTAATTCAGACAGATTGTAATTTTCATAGAAAGGATTCATGAGGAGCCGCCTTCAGGGGTCCATAAAGTTGTACCCATTCCAAAATGGACCTGGGGCTTTCCCATCCGGACCCGATATACATAAATTATTTAACAAAATATATATGACCAGTTCCGAATAGATCCGAGGACAACTAGACCCATTTTGTGTATACCTGATCGGATCAAGACCCGGTCCGATCCGATCTGAGTGAGGGACGCAGCATAAAAGTAAAACTTTAAGCTACTTTATTAACTGGAGCTGATAAAGTGCGAGGGAGAGGAGGTAGAGAGGTGATGGGCAGGGCTGTGTGTAGGCTGCTGTGAGGAGGGAGAGAGAGAGGTGATGGGCAGGGCTGTGTGTAGGCTGCTGTGAGGAGGGAGAGAGAGAGGTGATGGGCAGGGCTGTGTGTAGGCTGCTGTGAGTGACACGAACAGGGAGGAGGGAGGGAGAGATGAGAGACAGCAACCAACCAAGCCGACTCGCGCTTTAGCAGACTAGCCATAGCTAGGTTATTGATACAATTTCTTTCTCAATTCAAGGGCCTTTATTGGTATGTCCACATTGCCAAAGCAAGTTAAATGGATAAACAAAAGTGAAATCAACAAAGTGAACAAATAAATAACAAGTTCCAAAAGAATAAAGACATTTCAAATGTCATATTATGTCTATATACAGTGTTGTAACAATGTGCAAATAGGTAAAGTAAAAAAAGGGAAAATAAATAAACGTAAATATGGGTTGTATTTACAATGGTGTTTGTTCTTCACTGGTTGCCCTTTTCTTGTGGCAACAGGTCACAAATATTGCTGCTGTGATGGCACACTGTGGTTTTTCATCCAGTAGATAAGGGAGTTTATCAAAATTAGATTTGTTTTCAAATTCTTTGTGGGTCTGTGTAATCTGAGGGAAATATGTACCTCTAATATGATCATACATTTGGCAGGAGGTTAGGAAGTGCAGCTCAGTTTCCACCTCATTTTGTGGGCAGTGTGCACATAGCCTGTCTTCTCTTGAGAGCCAGGTCTGCCTACGGTGGCCTTTCTCAATAGCAAGGCTATGCTCACTGAGTCTGTACATAGTCAAAGCTTTCCTTAAGTTTGGGTCAGTCACAGTGGTCAGGTATTCTGCCACTGTGTACTCTCTGTTTAGGGCCAAATAGCATTCTAGTTTGCTCTGTTTTTTTGTTAATTCTTTACAATGTGTCAAGTAATTCTCTTTTTGTTTTATCATGATTTGGTTGGGTCTAATTGTGAAGAACCAGCTTGCATAGGGGACTCTTCTCCAAGTTCATCTCGGCGATGTCATTTACAAAATAGCCTCCAACACTCTACTCAGCAAATTGGATGTAGTCTATCACAGTGCCATCCGTTTTGTCTCCAAAGCCCCATACACTACCCACCACTGTGACCTGTACGCTCTTGTTGGCTGGTCCTCACTACATGTTTGTCGTCAAACCCACTGGCTCCAGGCCATCTATAAATCACTGCTAGGCAAATCCCTGCCTTATCTTAGCTCATTGGTCACCATAGCAAGACCCACCCATTGTATGCGCTCCAGCAGGTATATCTCACTGGTCATCCCCAAAGCCAACACCTCCTTTGGCCGCCATTCCTTCCAGTTCTCTGCCGCCAATGACTGGAACGAATTGCAAAAATCTCTGAAGCTGGAGACTCTTATCTCCCTCACTAACTTTAAGCATCAGTTGTCAGAGCACCTTACCGATCACTGCACCTGTACACAGCCAATCTGAAATTAGCCCACCCAACTACCTCATCCCCATATTGTTATTTATTTTGCTAATTTGCACCCCATTATCTCTATTTGCACATCATCTCTTGCACATCCATCATTCCAGTGTTAATACTCAATTGTAATTATTTTGCACTGTGGCCTATTTATTGCCTTACCTCCATAACTTGCTACATTTGCACACACTGTATATATATATTTTCTGTTGTATTTTTGACTTTATGTTTTGTTTACCCCATATGTAACTCTGTGTTGTTGTTTTTATCGCACTGCTTTGCTTTATCTTGGCCAGGTCGCAGTTGTAAATGAAAACTTGTTCTCAACTGGCTTACCTGGTTAAATAAAGGTTAAATAAATAAATAAAAATTTAAACATAGACTATCACCAGATTTACAGGAGTTTCATTTCTGGTGTGGATCATCTATTTAAACAAACCCAAAACTGGTGTGAGTTACAAATACTGCAACTAACCACGATCTCTCTCCCCCTGCCCCCCTCCTCTCTCCCCCTGCCCCTCCTCCTCCTCTCCCTCCGCCCCTCCTCCTCTCTCCCCCTGCCCCTCCTCCTCCTCTCTCCCCCTGCCCCTCCTCCTCCTCTCTCCCCCTGCCCCTCCTCCTCCTCCTCTCCCTCCGCCCCTCCTCCTCCTCTCCCCCTGCCCCCTCCTCTCTCCCCCCTAATCCCCCCTCCTCTCTCCCCCCTAACCCCCTCCTCTCTCCCCCTGCCCCCTCCTCCTCCTCCTCTCTCCCCCTGCCCCCTCCTCTCTCCCCCCTAACCCCCCTCCTCTCTCCCCCTGCCCCTCCTCCTCCTCTCCCTCCTCCCGCCCCTCCTCCTCCCACCTCCTCTCCCTCCTCCTCCTCTCCCTCTGCCCCTCCTCCTCTCTCCCCCTGCCCCACCTCCTCCCTCCCCCTGCCCCACCTCCTCCCTCCCCCTGCCCCCACCTCCTCCTTTCCCTGTCCCTCCTCCTCCGCCCCCTCATCTCTCCCCCTGCCCCCACCTCCTCCTTTCCCTGTCCCTCCTCCTCCGCCCCTCATCTCTCCCCCCTGCCCCCACCTCCTCCTTTCCCTGTCCCTCCTCCTCCGCCCCTCATCTCTCCCCCTGCCCCTCCTCCACCTCTCCCCCCTCCTCCACCTCTCCCCCTCCTCTTCTCCCCCTGCCCCTCCCCCTGCCCCCTCCTCTCTCCCCCCCCCTCCTCTCTCCCCCCTGCCCCCCTCCTCTCTCCCCCTGCCCCTCCTCCTCCTCCTCCTCCCACTTTCCCTCCTCCTCCTCCCCCCTGTCCCTCCTTCCCCTGCCCCTCCTCCTCTCTCCCCTGCCCCTCCTCCACCACCTCTGCCCCTCCTCCACCTCTCCTCCTCTCTCCTCCCCCTCCTCTCCTCCTCCCCTTCCCCCACGCCTCTCCTTTCGTCCTATCCCAGGTGCAGTCTGAGATGAAGAGGAAGTGGAGGCGGTGGCATCTCCAACACCACATGGGTTCTGACACCACTAAGTACCAGCACACTTCCATGGGGAACAGTAATGGCACCAACTTCTCCACTCAGATCTCAATGTTGAGCAGCTGCAGCCCCAAGACACGCCATGCATCCTCATCCTGCCAGGACGACTCCACCATGATCTGAGAGAGAGAGCGAGAGAGAGAGAGAGAGAGCGAGCGAGAGAGCGAGCGAGAGAGCGAGAGAGCGAGCGAGAGAGCGAGAGCGAGAGCGAGAGAGAGAGAGAGAGAAACACACACACACATACAGAGATATATACACACAGATATACACAAACACACAGAGAGATGCGCGCGCACGCACGCACACGCACACACACACAAAGAGATATATAATAATAATAATAATATGCCATTTAGCAGACGCTTTTATCCAAAGCGACTTACAGTCATGCGTGCATACATTTTTGTGTATGGGTGGTCCCGGGGATCGAACCCACTACCTTGGCGTTACAAGCGCCGTGCTCTACCAGCTGAGCTACAGAGGACCACATATATATATATATATATATACACACACACACACACACACACACACACACACACACACACACACACACACACACACACACACACACACACACACACACACACACACACACACACACACACACACACACACACACACACACACACACACACACACACACACACACACACACACAAAGAGATATATATATATATACACACACAGATACACACGCACACACACACACACATACAGAGATACACATACACTACCGGTCCAACAGTTACTCATTCAATGGTTTTTCTTTATTTTTTACTATTTTCTACATTGTAGAATAATAGTGAAGACATCAAAACTATGAAATAACACATATGGAATCATATAGTAACAAAAACATTTTCAACAAATCTAAATATATTTTATATTTGAGATTATTCAAATAGCCACCCTTTGCCTTGATGACAGCTTTGCACACTCTTGGCATTCTCTTAACCAGCTTCACCTGGAATGCTTTTCCAACAGTCTTGAAAGAGTTCCCACATATGCTGAGCACTTGTTGGCTGCTTTTCCTTCACTCTGCGGTCCGACTCATCCCAAACCATCTCAATTGGTTTGAGGTCGGGGGATTGTGGAGGCCAGGTCATCAGATGCAGCACTCCATCACTCACCTTCTTGGTAAAATATCCCTTACACAGCCTGGAGGTGTGTTGGGTCATTTTCCTGTTGAAAAACAAATGATAGTTCCACTAAGCCCAAACCAGATGGGATGGCGTATCGCTGCAGAATGCTGTGGTAGCCATGCTGGTTAAGTGTGCCTTGAATTCTAAATAAATCACAAACAGTGTCACCAGCAAAGCACCCCCACACCATCACACCTCCTCCTCCATGCTTTACGGTGGGAAATACACATGCGGAGATCATCCGTTTACCCACACCGCGTCTCACAAAGACACAGCGGTTGGAACCAAAAATCTCCAATTTGGCATCCAGACCAAAGGACACATTTCTTGGCCCAAGCAAGTCTTTTCTTATTATTGGTGTCCTTTAGTAGTGGTTTATTTGCAGCAAGTCGACCATGAAGGCCTGATTCACAAAGTCTCCTCTGAACAGTTGATGTTGAGATGTGTCTGTTACTTGAACTCTGTGAAGCATTTATTTGGGCTGCAATTTCTGAGGCTGGTAACTCTAATGAACTTATCCTCTGCAGCAGAGGTAACTCTGGGTCTTCCTTTCCTGTGGCGGTCCTAATGAGAGCCAGTTTCATCATAGCGTTTTTTGGTTTTTGCGACTGCACTTGAAGAAACGTTCAAAGTTCTTAAAATGTTCCGTATTGAGTGACCTTCATGTATTAAAGTAATGATAGACTGTCGTTTCTCTTTGCTTATTTGAGCTGTTCTTGCCATAATATAGATTACATTTACATTTACATTTAAGTCATTTAGCAGACGCTCTTATCCAGAGCGACTTACAAATTGGTGCATTCACCCTATAGCCAGTGGGTTAACCACTTTACAACAATTTTATAGATGTGGCCTTTTACCAAATAGGGCTATCTTCTGTATACCCCCCCTACCTTGTCACAACACAACTGATTGGCTCAAACGCGTTAAGAAGGAAAGAAATTCCACAAATTAACTTTTGAGAAGGCACACCTGTTAATTGAAATGCATTCCAGGTGACTACCTCATGAAGCTGGTTGAGAGAATGCCAAGAGTGTGCAAAGCTGTCATCAAGGCAAAGGGTGGCTATTTGAAGAATCTGAAATATAAAATATATTTTGATTTGTTTAACACTTTTTTGGTTACTACATGATTCCATATGTGTTATTTCATAGTTTTGATGTCTTCACCATTATTCTACAATGTAGAAAATAGTAAAAACAAAGAAAAACCCTGGAATGAGTAGGTGTGTCCAAACATTTGACTGGTACTGTGTGTGTAGATATATATATATATATATATATATATAGATACACATGCATACAGAGAGATACACACACACACACACACACACACACACACACACACACACACAGAGAGAGATACACACACACACACACACAGAGAGAGATACACACACACACACATACAGAGATATACTCACACACACACACACACACATCCAAGCACACACACTCACTAAGTCAGTCACACACAAACACACCTGCCTTTCCCATAATGAAGTGTCTGTCTGGTGAATATTAGGATGTAAGGATGTTGGGGAATGTGAGAGTGCTGCTTCCTGTTGTGTTGGGGAATGTGAGAGTGCTGCTTCCTGTTGTGTTGTGAGATAACGTTCCAAAAAAGAATGTTCCCTCGGCCACATGGAACATCTCTCCTGATTTTAGAACATTCCTGACTGCTCCTGGAATGTGACCTGGTGGAACACTGGAGAAACACGACGGGTGCCTGGGAAGCATTACAACAACCCAGTGAGGACCATGTATTGTTATGGTCTCTCCTTGTGGTGCTAGGTCCTGCTGGTTCCTACCAGGTTCCTGTTCCTGAGTGGAGGACATTATGAGGACCACAGGACAGGACAGAGCCAAGGACAGGACATCCCAGGACAGGACAGAGCCCAGGGCAGGGCAGAGTAGAGGACAGGACAGAGCCCAGGACAGCACAGAGCCTAGGACAGGATAGATTCCAGGACAGGACAGGACAGTGCCCAGGACAGGGACAGCCCAGGACAGAGACGAGGACAGGATAGAGCCCAGGAGAGGACAGGATAGAGCCCAGGACAGGATAGGAAGGGACAGACTGGCACAGGACAGGGGAAGATAGGAAGGGAAGGGAAACAGCCTCGGGGCAGCAGCTGTCCAGAAGAATATGAATCTGTGAAAAATCCATCTTCAGCTTTAATAATCCATGATGCTTTAACAAACATTACAACTGCTGACTGGAATATGAAGTCAAATCAATCCCTCTCTCTCTCTCTCTCTCTCTCTCTCTCTCTCTCTCTCTCTCTCTCTCTCTCTCTCTCTCTCTCTCTCTCTCTCTCTCTCTCTCTCTCTCTCTCTCTCTCTCTCTCTCTCTCTCTCTCTCTCTCTCTCTCTCTCTCTCTCTCTCTCTCTCTCTCTCTCTCTCTCTCTCTCTCTCTCTCTCTCTCTCTCTCTCTCTCTCTCTCTCTCTCTCTCTCTCTCTCTCTCTCTCTCTCTCTCTCTCTCTCTCTCTCTCTCTCTCTCTCTCTCTCTCTCTCTCTCTCTCTCTCTCTCTCTCTCTCTCTCTCTCTCTCTCTCTCTCTCTCTCTCTCTCTCTCTCTCTCTCTCTCTCTCTCTCTCTCTCTCTCTCTCTCTCTCTCTCTCTCTCTCTCTCTCTCTCTCTCTCTCTCTCTCTCTCTCTCTCTCTCTCTCTCTCTCTCTCTCTCTCTCTCTCTCTCTCTCTCTCTCTCTCTCTCTCTCTCTCTCTCTCTCTCTCTCTCTCTCTCTCTCTCTCTCTCTCTCTCTCTCTCTCCCTCTCCCTCTCCTCTCCCTCTCTCCCTCTCCCCTCTCTCCCTCTCCCCTCTCCCTCTCCCTCTCCCTCTCCCTCTCCCTCTCCCTCTCCCTCTCCCTCTCCCTCTCCTCTCCCTCTCCCTCTCCCTCTCCCTCTCCTCTCCCTCTCCCTCTCCCTCTCCTCTCCCTCTCCCTCTCCCTCTCCCTCTCCCTCTCCCTCTCCCTCCTCTCCCTCTCCTCCCTCTCTCTCCCTCTCTCCCTCTCTCCCTCTCTCCCTCTCTCCCTCTCTCCCTCTCTCCCTCTCTCCCTCTCTCCCTCTCTCCCTCTCTCCCTCTCTCCCTCTCTCCCTCTCTCCCTCTCTCCCTCTCTCCCTCTCTCTCTCTCTCTCTCTCTCTCTCTCTCTCTCTCTCTCTCTCTCTCTCTCTCTCTCTCTCTCTCTCTCTCTCTCTCTCTCTCTCTCTCTCTCTCTCTCTCTCTCTCCCTCTCTCTCTCTCCCTCTCTCTCTCCCTCACTCCCTCTCTCCCTCTCTCCCTCACTCACTACCCCTCTCCCTCTCCCTCTCACTACCCCCTCTCTCCCTCTCTCCCTCTCTCCCCCCTCACTACCCCTCTCCCTCTCTCCCTCTCTCCCCCTCACTACCCCTCTCCCTCTCTCCCTCACTCCCCTCCTCCCTCACTCTCCATCCTATTGTCTGGTGCCTCAGAGACCCTGTCTGTCTGTCTGTCAAGTCCTGTATCATCATGTACATTGATGCTGTACGTTAAGCTGACCCATCCATCCATCCATCCATCCACCCATCCACTCATCCATCCATCCATCCATCCACCCATCCATCCATCCATCCATCCACCCATCCACTCATCCATCCACCCATCCATCCACCCATCCACTCATCCATCCATCCATCCATCCACCCATCCACTCATCCACCCATCCACTCATCCATCCATCCATCCATCCATCCATCCATCCATCCATCCATCCATCCACCCATCCACTCATCCATCCATCCACCCATCCACCCATCCATCCATCCATCCATCCACCCATCCACTCATCCATTCGTCCATCCATCCACTCATCCATTCGTCCATCCATCCACTCATCCATCCGTTCGTCCATCCATCCATGCACTGTCCAGGTACTCCCGGACCCCCATGCTGAAACATCCCCCAGTGTAACCAAAATGCAACCTATAAATATAAGCCTTGTCTGAGACAGAATGGCAAAAATGTACAGTGAAGTTCTCATTAAAGTTCTTATTGTGAAGGATTTTCTAAGTAAAGTTACGGAACAAAACAATACTACAACAATACGTTGATCAGACATTACATGTCTGTAGAGTGACAGAGAGACCTGGCGTCTTTCTCATTTAGTGTTAGCTAATACAGCTAGCTGTCAGGGTTAGTGTTAGCTAATACAGCTAGCTGTTAGGGTTAGTGTTAGCTAATACAGCTAGCTGTTAGGGTTAGTGTTAGCTAATACAGCTAGCTGTTAGGTTTAGTGTTAGCTAATACAGCTAGCTGTTAGGGTTAGTGTTAGCTAATACAGCTAGCTGTTAGGGTTAGTGTTAGCTAATACAGCTAGCTGTTAGGTTGAGTGTTAGCTGGTATAGCTAGCTGTTAGGGTTAGTGTTAGCTGGTATAGCTAGCTGTTAGGGTTAGTGTTAGCTAGTATTGCTAGCTGTTAGTGTTAGCTGGTATATCTAGCTGTTAGGGTTAGTGTTAGCCAGTATAGCTAGCTGTTATGGTCAGTGTTAGCCGGTATAGCTAGTTGTTAGGGTTAGTGTTAGCTAGCATAGCTAGATGTTAGTGTTAGCTGGTATATCTAGCTGTTATGGTCAGTGTTAGCTGGTATATCTAGCTGTTATGGTCAGTGTTAGCCGGTATAGCTAGCTGTTATGGTCAGTGTTAGCCGGTATAGCTAGATGTTATTGTTAGTGTTAGCTAGTATAGCTAGCTGTTAGTGTTAGCTGATATAGAGCTGTTAGGGTTAGGGTTAGCTGGTGGAGCTAGTTGTTAGTGTTAGGGTTAGGGTTAGGGTTAGCTGGTGGAGCTATCTCTTAGCGTTAGGGTTAGCTGGTATTGCTATCTCTTAGGGTTAGGGTTAGCTGGTATTGCTATCTCTTAGGGTTAGGGTTAGGGTTAGCTGGTATTGCTATCTCTTAGGTTTAGGGTTAGGGTTAGCTGGTATTGCTATCTCTTAGGGTTAGGGTTAGGGTTAGTTGGTATTGCTATCTCTTAGGGTTGGGGTTAGCTGGTATTGCTATCTCTTAGGGTTAGGGCTAGCTGGTATTGCTATCTCTTAGGGTTAGGGTTAGGGTTAGCTGGTATTGCTAGTTGTTAGGGTTAGTGTTTGCTGGTGGAGCTGGATACGTTTTAATAAAAAGCTTGATTCAGTTTTTACATTCCATTGTGAATATTTATGTTCATCTGAAACGTTCAACATTTTGATGACGATACTGAAAAAAGATTGTCCCTCACTAGTGTGTGTGTGAGTTTGTTGTCTTTTTAGTGTGATGCAGCTGTGTATCTGCCAAAGTACCTCTCATACAGTCTTATGATCAACAATGTACATTACTGTGCTCAAACTGATTATATTTTATCAAAGTGTTTAATTGATCATTTATTTTCAGTGATTGCTGGCATGATTATTATGAATTATGTGAAATAATATTGTAAACAGTCCAATAAGACACAGAGTTAACTATTTTAATTGTGTAGTAAGTTGTCCAGTATTAAAAATGTGTATTCACTTGTGTTTTTAATAAGTTCGTACAATGTTCAACTTGTTGCTTCAGAACTGGATGTTGTTTAACTGAATACTATGATTCTATATCGTCTGTTTGAAATTGATTCTGTTGAGTGCATAATGCATGCAGCACTAGTAACATTATGAAACAGTATGTAAAAGAACCATTACATACTACGCTCATGTTACTCACTAGGACTACAAGTGAACCACTAGTTATTAGCTTGTAATGTTGATGTTAACACACAAAACCACCCTTTATTTTGATATGCTGTCCTTCTTCTTTTCCATGTACATATAGATGGAAATAGTTTGTTATATTGGCAGAAAAATTAATTTTCCATGAAGGTTTTAAAGTGTTCACCACTCAAACCATTGCAAATAAAATATTTAAAGAACCATGTAGGCCTTGGTTGTGTGTTAGACTATTATTAGGAAATTGTCGTTTTTAAGATGTATTTAGACAACGTTCATAATCCCACTCCATACCCCCAGGGGGCAGTACTTTACCTATACTCTCAAGAAAACTCTGAGGCAATTTCCTGTTTGGAATTGATAAAAGGAAGGGCGTGGCTAGCCTTCATTAGGTTTGGGACTTCTGGATGCCATGTGGTGGAGAGAGAAATGGTTGTTTGGTGTGCAGGTAGCCTAGCGGTTAAGAGCGTTGGGCCAGTAACTGAAAGGGTGCTAGTTTGAATTCTCTAACCGACAAGGTGAAAAGTCTGTACACTTGAGCAAGGTACTTAACCTTAATTGCTCATGTAAGCCACTCTGGATAAGATAACTGAACGACCAAACAACACTGGAGCGGTCTGGCTTATAGTTATAGTAGTGGTAGTGTCTTCAGTAGTAATGGTAGTGACTGGTTATAGTTATAGTAGTGGTAGTGTCTTCAGTAGTAATGGTAGTGACTGGTTATAGTTATAGTAGTGGTAGTGTCTTCAGTAGTAATGGTAGTGACTGGTTATAGTTATAGTAGTGGTAGTGTCTTCAGTAGTAATGGTAGTGACTGGTTATAGTTATAGTAGTGGTAGTGACTGGTTATAGTTATAGTAGTGGTAGTGACTGGTTATAGTTATAGTAGTGGTAGTGACTGGTTATAGTTATAGTAGTGGTAGTGACTGGTTATAGTTATAGTAGTGGTAGTGTCTACAGTAGTAGTGGTAGTGACTGGTTATAGTTATAGTAGTGGTAGTGACTGGTTATAGTTATAGTAGTGGTAGTGACTGGTTATAGTTATAGTAGTGGTAGTAACTGGTTATAGTTATAGCAGTGGTAGTGACTGGTTATAGTTATAGTAGTGGTAGTGTCTTCAGTAGTAATGGTAGTGACTGGTTATAGTTAAAGTAGTGGTAGTGACTGGTTATAGTTATAGTAGTGGTAGTGACTGGTTATAGTTATAGTAATGGTAGTGACTGGTTATAGTTATAGTAGTGGTAGTGACTGGTTATAGTTATAGTAGTGGTAGTGACTGGTTATAGTTATAGTAGTGGTAGTGTCTTCAGTAGTAATGGTAGTGACTGGTTATAGTTATAGTAGTGGTAGTGTCTTCAGTAGTAATAGTAGTGACTGGTTATAGTTATAGTAGTGGTAGTGACTGGTTATAGTTATAGTAGTGGTAGTGTCTTCAGTAGTAATGGTAGTGACTGGTTATAGTTATAGTAGTGGTAGTGACTGGTTATAGTTATAGTAGTGGTAGTGACTGGTTATAGTAATGGTAGTGACTGGTTATAGTTATAGTAGTGGTAGTGACTGGTTAAAGTTATAGTAGTGGTAGTGACTGGTTATAGTTATAGTAGTGGTAGTGTCTACAGTAGTAGTGGTAGTGACTGGTTATAGTAGTGGTAGTGTCTTCAGTAGTAATGGTAGTGACTGGTTATAGTTATAGTAGTGGTAGTGACTGGTTATAGTTATAGTAGTGGTAGTGTCTTCAGTAGTAATGGTAGTGACTGGTTATAGTTATAGTAGTGGTAGTGACTGGTTATAGTTATAGTAATGGTAGTGACTGGTTATAGTTATAGTAGTGGTAGTGACTGGTTATAGTTATAGTAGTGGTAGTGACTGGTTATAGTTATAGTAATGGTAGTGACTGGTTATAGTTATAGTAGTGGTAGTGACTGGTTATAGTTATAGTAATGGTAGTGACTGGTTATAGTTATAGTAGTGGTAGTGACTGGTTATAGTTATAGTAGTGGTAGTGTCTACAGTAGTAGTGGTAGTGACTGGTTATAGTTATAGTAGTGGTAGTGACTGGTTATAGTTATAGTAGTGGTAGTGACTGGTTATAGTTATAGTAGTGGTAGTGACTGGTTATAGTTATAGTAATGGTAGTGACTGGTTATAGTTATAGTAGTGGTAGTGACTGGTTATAGTTATAGTAGTGGTAGTGTCTTCAGTAGTAATGGTAGTGACTGGTTATAGTTATAGTAGTGGTAGTGACTGGTTATAGTTATAGTAGTGGTAGTGACTGGTTATAGTTATAGTAATGGTAGTGACTGGTTATAGTTATAGTAGTGGTAGTGACTGGTTATAGTTATAGTAGTGGTAGTGACTGGTTATAGTTATAGTAGTGGTAGTGTCTTCAGTAGTAATGGTAGTGACTGGTTATAGTTATAGTAGTGGTAGTGACTGGTTATAGTTATAGTAGTGGTAGTGTCTTCAGTAGTAATGGTAGTGACTGGTTATAGTTATAGTAGTGGTAGTGACTGGTTGTAGTTATAGTAGTGGTAGTGACTGGTTATAGTAATGGTAGTGACTGGTTATAGTTATAGTAGTGGTAGTGACTGGTTAAAGTTATAGTAGTGGTAGTGACTGGTTATAGTTATAGTAGTGGTAGTGTCTACAGTAGTAGTGGTAGTGACTGGTTATAGTTATAGTAGTGGTAGTGTCTTCAGTAGTAATGGTAGTGACTGGTTATAGTTATAGTAGTGGTAGTGACTGGTTATAGTTATAGTAGTGGTAGTGTCTTCAGTAGTAATGGTAGTGACTGGTTATAGTTATAGTAGTGGTAGTGACTGGTTATAGTTATAGTAATGGTAGTGACTGGTTATAGTTATAGTAGTGGTAGTGACTGGTTATAGTTATAGTAGTGGTAGTGACTGGTTATAGTTATAGTAGTGGTAGTGTCTTCAGTAGTAATGGTAGTGACTGGTTATAGTTATAGTAATGGTAGTGACTGGTTATAGTTATAGTAGTGGTAGTGACTGGTTATAGTTAGTAGTGGTAGTGTCTTCAGTAGTAATGGTAGTGACTGGTTATAGTTATAGTAGTGGTAGTGACTGGTTATAGTTATAGTAATGGTAGTGACTGGTTATAGTTATAGTAGTGGTATTGACTGGTTATAGTTATAGTAATGGTAGTGACTGGTTATAGTTATAGTAGTGGTAGTGACTGGTTATAGTTATAGTAATGGTAGTGACTGGTTATAGTTATAGTAGTGGTAGTGACTGGTTATAGTTATAGTAGTGGTAGTGTCTTCAGTAGTAATGGTAGTGACTGGTTATAGTTATAGTAATGGTAGTGACTGGTTATAGTTATAGTAGTGGTAGTGACTGGTTATAGTTAGTAGTGGTAGTGTCTACAGTAGTAATGGTGTTGACTGGTTATAGTTATAGTAGTGGTAGTGACTGGTTATAGTTATAGTAGTGGTAGTGACTGGTTATAGTTATAGTAATGGTAGTGACTGGTTATAGTAATAGTAGTGGTAGTGTCTTCAGTAGTAATGGTAGTGACTGGTTATATTTATAGTAGTGGTAGTGACTGGTTATAGTTATAGTAGTGGTAGTGACTGGTTATAGTTATAGTAGTGGTCGTGACTGGTTATAGTTATAGTAGTGGTAGTGACTGGTTATAGTTATAGTAGTGGTAGTGACTGGTTATAGTTATAGTAGTGGTATTGTCTTCAGTAGTAATGGTAGTGACTGGTTATAGTTATAGTAATGGTAGTGACTGGTTATAGTTATAGTAGTGGTAGTGACTGGTTATAGTTATAGTAGTGGTAGTGTCTTCAGTAGTAATGGTAGTGACTGGTTATAGTTATAGTAGTGGTAGTGACTGGTTATAGTTATAGTAATGGTAGTGACTGGTTATAGTTATAGTAGTGGTAGTGTCTTCAGTATTAATGGTAGTGACTGGTTATAATTATAGTAGTTGTAGTGTCTACAGTAGTAATGGTGGTGACTGGTTACCATGACGCTGACGAAGAGGAAACTTTGCTGTATTTTTTTTAACATTATTAACTCAGAAAATGTTTTGTATCATTACATACAGCCGGGAAAAACTATTGGATATCAGAGCGGCAGTAACTCACCAGAACTACCAGCATTACGACCAGGAATACGACTTTCCTGAAGCAGATCCTTTGTTCGCTCTCCCCAGGGCAATTGAACTGATTCCAGAGGCCAACCCAAAACATCACCGGCGGAGGAGAGGCACTCGGAGTGGCCTGCTGGTTTGACTTAGGAGGCGCGCACACCACCCACCGCTTCCGAGTATATTACTTGTTCGGTCTTTGGATAACAAAGTTGACGAGCTCAGGGCGAGGGTTGCTTTCCAGAGAGACATCAGGGATTGTAACATCCTCTGTTTCACGGAAACATGGCTCTGTCGAAATTGGTCCAGCCAGATGGGTTCTCAGTTCATTGCGCAGACAGAAATAAATATCTCTCTGGGAAGCCGAAGGGCGGAGGTGTGTGTTTCATGATTAACGACTCAGGGTGTAATTGTAGTAACATACAGGAACTCGAGTCCTTCTGTTCACCCGACCTAGAATACCTCACAATCAAATGCCGACCGTATTATCTCCCAAGAGAAATTTCTTTGGTTATAGTCACGGCCGTGTATATCCCCCCTCAAGCCGATACCACGACGGCCCTCAAAGAACTTCACTGGACCTTATGCAAACTGGAAACCACATATCCTGAGGCTGCATTTATTGTAGCTGGGGATTTTAACAAAGCAAATTTGATGACTAGGCTCCGAAGTTCTATCAACATATCGACTGTTGTACTCGCGCGGCTAAAACCTTGACCATTGCTAACCGATGGCCCTCCCCTGCCCTCCTTTCGGCAAATCTGACCACGACTCCATTTTGCTCCTCCCTTCCTATAGGCAGAAACTCAAACGGGAAGTACCCGTGCTAAGGACTATTCAACGCAGGTTTGACCAATCGGAATCCACGCGTCAAGATTGTTTTGATCACGTGGACTAGGATATGTTCCAGGTAGCTTGCGAAAATAATTTAGACGAATACACTGAAACGGTGACTGAGTTTATCAGGAAATATATAGGAGATAGGAGATGTTGTTCCCACTGTGATTATAAAACCTACCCTAACCAGAAACCGTGGATAGATGGCAGCATTTGCGCAAAACTGAAAGTGCGAACCACCGCATTTAACCATGGCAAGGTGACTGGGAATATGGTTGAATACAAACAGTGTAGCTATTCACTCCGCAAGGGAATCAAACAGGCAAAGCGTCAGTATAGAGACAAAGTGGAGTCGCAATTCAACGGCTCAGACACGAGACGTTTGTAGCAGGGTCTACAGACAATCACAGACTACAAAAGGAAAACCAGCCACGTCGCCAAACACCGATGTCTTGCTTCCGGACAAGCTAAACACCTTCTTCGCCCGCGTTGAGGATAACACAGTGCCACCGATGCGGCCCACCACCAAGGACTGTGGGCTCTCCTTCTCCGTGGTCGAAGTGAGTAAGACATTTAAGCGTGTTAACCCTCGCAAGGCTGCTGGCCCAGACGGCATCCCTAGCCGCGTCCTCAGATCAGGTGCAGACCAGCTGGCTGGAGTGTTTACGGACATATTCAATCTCTCCCTATCCCAGTCTGCTGTCCCCACATGCTTCAAGATGGCCACCGTTGTTCCTGTACCCAAGAAAGCAAAGGTAACTGTAATACTTTGTAGGTTACAGCGAGCAAAGACGACCAACACCATCAATCATAGTTAACAAGTTTTAATGTTATTCTGCCATTGCCACCATATATACCACAGGTGTCATAAAAGAGTGTCGTAAACAATCACTCACAACCAAATCAATACATCTTCCTTTTTTTCCTCTTTTTTTTTTGTTTCAAAATAGTCATGGGCTGTCTATAATGAAATTTGAGACGTGTCACAATTCCCCACCATTTGCTCAATGTCAGAATTGATATTTGGCCAATAAAGGGACTCTCTGGCCCTTCTCTTACATTTCTCAGCTCCCAGATGTCCTTCATGCACTCTCTGTAGCATCTCCTGACACATTGAAGTAGGTATCACTATTCTGTTATTCTTCAACAGCACACCATTGACCACTAACAGCTCTGCGCTTAGTGGGAAGTACTACTTACAAGAGCCTTTTTGCCAGCCATTTTCCAGATTCTGGATCACCTTGCAAAGAATGGGATCTGTTATGGTCTCTTCAGCTATTCGCCTTAGTTGCTGCTCAGAAACAGGAAGTGACTCCATGACCATACCCACATGCAAGGCAACCTCCTCCTCCATAGACTCCTGACTGAGGCTGATTTGGGCCACCACTGGTGGAGCCGCTGAGAGGGCGTCTGCAACCACTAATGTTGACCCGGGCACATAGGTTAGAACAAAATCATAGCGTTGCAACCACATTATCATCCTTTGAAGACGAGGAGGCATGTCATTCAGATTTTTTAGAGAGATTGAAATAAGGGGTTTATGGTCTGTTTCTAGAATCACCTTCGGTAAGCCATAAATGTAACAGTGAAACTTCTCACAACCAACGACCAACCCTAGGCACTCCTTTTCTATTGGAGCATAACGCTTCTCAGCATCAGTCAAAGAACGTGCTTCCACATCCCCTGATGCTCCTGAAGAAGCACTGCTCCAATGCCATCTTTGGAGGCGTCCGTGAACACCTTAGTAGGCCTGTCAGGTTGAAACAAGTTAGCACTGGCTCTTCAGACAAAATGTTCTCTACATCGAACAACTCTCTTTCATGTTCTCTGTTCCATCAGAACTCTGTCTTGTCCTGAAGGAGTGTCCTTCAGTTCACTGTTTTAGCTGACAGGTTTGGTACAAATTTCCCCAAATAATTGATCATACCCAAAACACGCTGAATGCCTTTCCTACCAGTGGGGTTTGCCATCTCCCTCACCGCGTTGACCTGGTCATGATCCGGCTGCTTATCCCCAAGACATGTGATTTCCTTCACACATAACTGACATTTAGCCCGATTTAGCTTCAAGCCATGCTTCTGAACCCTTTGCAGAGTATTTTCCAGCCGCTCATTGTGTTCCTGAATAGTGGACCCCCAGACCACAAAATCCTCCACATACACTCAAACCCACTCTAACCCCCTCTAACTCCCTCTAACTCCCTCTAACTCCCTCTAACCCCCTCTAACCCCCTCTAACCCCCTCTAACTCCCTCTAACTCCCTCTAACCCCCTCTAACTCCCTCTAACTCTCTCAAACCCCCTCTAACTCTCTCAAACCCCCTCTAACCCCCTCTAACCCCCTCTAACTCCCTCTAACCCCCTCTAACCCCCTCTAACTCTCTCAAACCCCCTCTAACCCCCTCTAACTCCCTCTAACTCTCTCAAACCCCCCTCTAACCCCCCCCTAACCCCCCTCTAACTCCCTCTAACTCCCTCCTAACCCCCTCTAACTCTCTCAAACCCCCCTCTAACCCCCTCTAACTCCCTCTAACTCTCTCAAACCCCTCTAACTCCCCTCTAACCCCCTCTAACTCTCTCAAACCCCCTCTAACTCCCTCTAACTCCCTCTAACTCCCTCTAACCCCCTCTAACTCCCTCTAACTCCCTCTAACCCCCTCTAACTCCCTCTAACTCCCTCTAACTCTCTCAAACCCCCTCTAACCCCCTCTAACCCCCTCTAACCCCCTCTAACTCCCTCTAACTCCCTCTAACTCCCTCTAACCCCCTCTAACTCTCTCAAACCCCCTCTAACCCCCTCTAACTCCCTCTAACTCTCTCAAACCCCCTCTAACTCTCTCAAACCCCCTCTAACCCCCTCTAACCCCCTCTAACTCCCTCTAACCCCCTCTAACTCCCTCTAACCCCCTCTAACTCTCTCAAACCCCCTCTAACCCCCTCTAACTCCCTCTAACTCTCTCAAACCCCCTCTAACTCCCTCTAACCCCCTCTAACTCTCTCAAACCCCCTCTAACCCCCTCTAACTCTCTCAAACCCCCTCTAACTCTCTCAAACTCTCTCAAACCCCCTCAAACCCCCTCTAACCCCCTCTAACCCCCTCTAACCCCCTCTAACCCCCTCTAACTCCCTCTAACCCCCTCTAACTTCCTCTAACTCCCTCAAACCCCCTCTAACCCCCTCTAACTCCCTCTAACCCCCCTCTAACTCCCTCTAACTCTCTCAAACCCCCTCTAACTCCCTCTAACTCCCTCTAACTCCCTCTAACCCCCTCTAACCCCCTCTAACTCCCTCTAACTCCCTCTAACCCCCCTCTAACTCCCCTCTAACTCCCTCTAACCCCCTCTAACTCCCTCTAACTCTCTCAAACCCCCTCTAACTCCCTCTAACTCTCTCAAACCCCCTCTAACTCCCTCTAACTCCCTCTAACCCCCTCTAACTCCCTCTAACCCCCTCTAACTCCCTCTAACCCCCTCTAACTCCCTCTAACCCCCTCTAACTCCCTCTAACTCCCTCTAACCCCCTCTAACTCCCTCTAACCCCCTCTAACCCCCTCTAACTCCCTCTAACCCCCTCTAACTCCCTCTAACTCCCTCTAACTCCCTCTAACCCCCTCTAACTCCCTCTAACCCCCTCTAACTCCCTCTAACCCCCTCTAACTCCCTCTAACCCCCTCTAACTCCCTCTAACTCTCTCAAACCCCCTCTAACCCCCTCTAACTCCCTCTAACTCTCTCAAACCCCCTCTAACTCCCTCTAACTCCCTCTAACTCCCTCTAACCCCCTCTAACTCCCTCTAACCCCCTCTAACTCCCTCAAACTCCTTCAAACTCCCTCTAACCCCCTCTAACTCCCTCTAACTCTCTCAAACCCCCTCTAACTCCCTCTAACTCCCTCTAACTCCCTCTAACTCCCTCTAACCCCCTCTAACTCCCTCTAACCCCTCTAACTCCCTCTAACCCCCTCTAACTCCCTCTAACTCCCTCTAACTCCCTCTAACCCCCTCTAACTCCCTCTAACCCCCTCTAACCCCCTCTAACTCCCTCTAACTCCCCCTCCTCTAACTCCCCTCTAACTCCCTCTAACTCCTCCTAACCCCCCCTAACTCCCTCTAACCCCTCTAACTCCCTCTAACCCCCTCTAACTCCCTCTAACCCCCTCTAACTCCTCCTAACTCTCTCAAACCCCCTCTAACCCCCTCTAACTCCCTCTAACTCTCTCAAACCCCCTCTAACTCCTCTAACTCCCTCTAACTCCCCTCTAACCCCTCTAACTCCCTCTAACCCCCCTCTAACTCCCTCAAACTCCTTCAAACTCCCCCTCTAACTCCCTCTAACTCCTCTCAAACCCCCTCTAACTCCCTCTAACTCCCTCTAACTCCCTCTAACCCCCTCTAACTCCCTCTAACCCCCTCTAACTCCCTCAAACTCCTTCAAACTCCCTCTAACCCCCTCTAACCCCCTCTAACTCCCTCAAACTCCCTCTAACCCCCTCTAACCCCTCAATGACACTTTGCATGGCCTTGTGAAAGAGCTCAGGGGCAGAACTTATGCCAAAAGTTAACCTCTTAAAGGAATATCTTCCAAAATGTGTATTGACTGTACACAGTTTGGTGCTGGCTGCATCCAACCTCACCTGCCAGAATCCATTTGAAGCATCCAATTTGGAGAAATAGTGTGCGCCAGCCATTTCATACACTATCTCCTCCCTCTTCGGAATCTGAAAATGCTCCCTTTTGATACATTTATTAAGGTCCTTGGGGTCCATACAGACTCCATTCCTTTTCCAAACACACACCATGGAATTGACCCAGTCTGTTGGCTCCTCTGTTTTCATGAGCACATTGAGTTTCACCATTCTTCCCAACTTCTTCTTTAGATCCTTCCGTAGTGGCACCAGAACTCTGCATGGTGCATGAATCACTGGCTTGGCATTCTCTGTGAGAGTAATTGAGTGAATGAGAGGCAATGCTCCGAATCTGTGAACATATCAGAATATCTCCTCACCATGTTGATTACTTGTCACCCATTGAACACTGTGCAGCCAGTCAAAGTCATTCATGGTGTACACTCGCTTAACCAGTCCCAACGACTCACATGACCAGTCCCAACGACTCACATAACCAGTCCCAACGACCCACATAACCAGTCCCAACGACCCACATAACCAGTCCCAACGACTCACATAACCAGTCCCAACGACTCACATAACCAGTCCCAACGACTCACATAACCAGTCCCAACGACTCACATAACCAGTCCCAACGACCCACATAACATTTACGTAATTTAGCAGACGCTCTTATCCAGAGCGACTTACAAATTGGTGCATTCACCTTATAGCCAGTGGGATAACCACTTTACAATATGTTTTTTTTTTCTTTCTTTCTTTCTTTGGGGTGGGGTAAGGGGGGGTAGAAAGATTACTTTATCCTATCCCAGGTGTTCCTTAAAGAGGTGGGGTTTCAAATGTCTCCGGAAGGTGGTGAGTGACTCCGCTGTCCTGGCGTCGTGAGGGAGCTTGTTCCACCACTGGGGTGCCAGAGCAGCGAACAGTTTTGACTGGGCCGAGCGGGAACTGTGCTTCAGCAGAGGTAGGGGAGCCAGCAGGCCAGAGGTGGATGAATGCAATGCCCTCGTTTGGGTGTAGGGACTGATCAGAGCCTGAAGGTACGGAGGTGCCGTAGGCAAGCACCGTAGGCAAGCACCATGGTCTTGTAGCAGATGCGAGCTTCAACTGGAAGCCAGTGTAGTGTGCGGAGGAGCGGGGTGACGTGAGAGAACTTGGGAAGGTTGAACACCAGACGGGCTGCGGCATTCTGGATGAGTTGTAGGGGTTTAATGGCACAGGCAGGGAGCCCAGCCAACAGCGAGTTGCAGTAATCCAGACGGGAGATGACAAGTGCCTGGATTAGGACCTGTGCCGCTTCCTGTGTAAGGCAGGGTCGTACTCTCCAAATGTTGTAGAGCATGAACCTGCAGGATCGGATCACCGCCTTGATGTTAGCGGAGAACGACAGGGAGCCAAGGCTCTTCGCACTCTGGGAGGAGGACACAACGGAGTTGTCAACCGTGATGGCGAGATCATGGAACGGGCAGTCCTTCCCCGGGAGGAAGAGCAGCTCCGTCTTGCCAAGGTTCAGCTTGAGGTGGTGATCCGTCATCCATACTGATATGTCTGCCAGACATGCAGAGATGCGATTCGCCACCTGGTCATCAGAAGGGGGAAAGGAGAAGATTAGTTGTGTGTCGTCTGCGTAGCAATGATAGGAGAGGCCATGTGAGGATATGACAGAGCCAAGTGACTTGGTGTATAGCGAGAATAGGAGAGGGCCTAGAACTGAGCCCTGGGGGACACCAGTGGTGAGAGCATGTGGTGCGGAGACAGATTCTCGCCACGCCACTTGGTAGGAGCGACCGGTCAGGTAGGACGCAATCCAAGAGTGAGCCGCGCCGGAGATGCCCAGCTCGGAGAGGGTGGAGAGGAGGATCTGATGGTTCACAGTATCAAAGGCAGCAGACAGGTCTAGAAGGACAAGAGCAGAGGAGAGAGAGTTAGCTTTAGCAGTGCGGAGAGCCTCCGTGACACAGGAAAAACATGATTTTCACTCCTGGTAACATGTATTACTTTGTGGGTTACAGCGAGCAAAGACGACCAACACCATCAATCATAGTTAACAAGTTTTAATGTTATTCCTCCATTGCCACCATATATACAAAAGGTGTCGTAAAAGAGAGTGTCGTAAACAATCACTCACAACCACATCAATACAGGAACTGAACGAAATGACTATCGCCCCGTAGCACTCACCTCTGTCATCATGAAGTGCTTTGAGAGACTAGTCAAGGATCATATCACCTCTACCTTACATGTCACCCTAGACCGACTTCAATTTGCTTACCGCCCCAATAGATCCACAGACGATGCAATCGCCATCAACCTGCACACTGCCCTATCCCATCTGAATAAGAGGAATACCTATGTAAGAATGCTGTTCATTGACTATAGCTCAGCACTTCAAATAGCCACCCTTTGCCTTGATGACAGCTTTGCACACTCTTGGCATTCTCTCAACCAGCTTCACCTGGAATGCTTTTCCAACAGTGTTGATGGAGTTCCCACATATGCTGAGCACTTGTTGGCTGCTTTTCCTTCACTCTGCCGTCCGACTCATCCCAAACCACCTCAATTGGATTGAGGTCAGGTGATTGTGGAGGCCAGGTCATCTGATGCAGCACTCCATCAGTCTCCTTCTTGGTAAAATAGCCCTTACACAGCCTGGAGGTGTGTTGGGTCATTGTCCTGTTAAAAAACAAATGATAGTCCCACTAAGCCCAAATAGCAGAATAGTCAGGTCTGTTGGATGCTGGAGTCAGTTTGAAACAACAGCAGAATAGTCTGGTCTGTTTGATGCAACAAGGTTAACATTTGTCAAACTAGACTAAAGTCTTCTTTATTGATTATTTCTGAAACAGTTGGTTAATGTGTTTTTAGCTGAATCGTCTATAACAACCAAGTAGTATTTGTGATATGCAACCCTGGAATACACAGTGAGGTATTAGAGTGGAAACACCTGGGTTTTATTTGTAGCATAGTTTCCTCTCACATACAGTAAAGGGCAGCGCGAAGTGCTCTACGGTGTCCCCAGAGAGACAATCTTAAAGAGAAAGGTCTCCTTTACGTCTGAATAATTTAACATCTGAGTATTTCACATCTGGATATGGCTGGTTTATAAATAGATCTGCCTGGATGCTGTTTAGTAACAACATGTGACTGACTGGAGGACTGTTAGCACCACGGGAGTTTCTATAAGGAACGCACACAGCAAGAGGCTTTAGGGACGTACACAGTGGAACTTATTTTGGAAAGAGAAAGTGGTTCAGAGTGAATGAGATCCCTCGGGAGAGGCAGGGTTTTCAGTGTTTCCCCTCCCAGTGTTGATCTAACAGCAGCTAGACAGCTTCTAGCTTCTACCCAACAACAGAGAAATACTGCTAGTGGAGAGTTGAGAGAGATAAACCACTACTGATGGTGTGGAACAGAGTGAGCTGGATAACCCCAACAACCGACAACATGCTGCTATCTGCTGTCTGTTAAACACCACATCATTAATGAGGAAGAGGGGCCTGTCTGTTAAACACTCCACAGCATTAATGAGGGAGAGGGGCCTGTCTGTTAAACATCATCTTAACCAAGAGATATGATCAAACAACTCCAAATACCTTCAAATAGTCTGTCTCTCCCTTTCCCAGTCTGTTGTCCCCGATTGCTTCAAAATGTCCATCATTGTTCCTGTACCCAAGAAAGTAAAGGTAACTGAACTAAATGACTATCGCCCAGTAACAGTCACTTCTGTCATCATGAAGAGCTTTGAGAGGCTAGTTAAGGATCAAATCACTTCCACCTTACATTTACATTTTAGTCATTTAGCAGACGCTCTTATCCAGAGCTACTTACAATTAGTGAGTGCATACATTTTCTTTTTTTCTCTCATACTGGCCCCCCGTGGGAATTGAATCCACAACCCTGGCATTGCAAGCGCCATGCTCTACCAACTGAGCTACAGGAGGCTACCCGACACCCTAGACTCATTACCATCGCATACCGCCCCAACAGATCCATGGACGACACAATCACCATCGCACTGCACACTGCCCTATCCCACCAGGACAAGAGAAATACCTATCTAAGAATGCTGTTCATCGACTACAGATCAGCCTTCAACACCATAGTGCCCTCCAAGCTCATCATTAAGCTCACGGCCCTGGGTCTGAACCCTGCCCTGTGCAACTGGGTCCTGGACTTCCTGACAGGCCGCCCCCAGGTGGTGAAGGTAGGAAACAACATCTCCACTACGCTGATCCTCAACACAGGGGCCCCACAAGGGTGCATGCTCAGCCCCCTCCTGTACTTCCTGTTCACCCATGACTGCGTAGCCACGCACACCTCCAACTCAATCATCAGGTTTGCTGACGACACAACAGTGGTAGGCCTGATTACCAACAACAACGAGACAGCCTACAGGGAGGAGGTAGCAGAGTGGGAAATAACCTCTCCCTCAACATCAACAAAACCAAGGAGCTACAGGAGACAGGAGACAGATCACGCTATTTCCAGGCCATCAGACTGTTAACCAGTCACCACTAGCCGGCCTCTGCCCTGAACCTTAGTCACTGTTACTAGCCGGTTACCGTGCACCTTAGAGACTGCTGCCCTATATACTTAGAGTCATTGAACACTGGTCACTTTTATAATGTTTACATACTGTTTTACCCACTTCATATGTAAATTATATACTGTATTCTAGTCATGGTTCATCCTATATAACTACTGCTGTCCACTCCATATGTATATACTGTATTCTAGTCATGGTTCATCCTATATAACTACTGCTGTCCACTCCATATGTATATACTGTATTCTAGTCATGGTTCATCCTATATAACTACTGCTGTCCACTCCATATGTATATACTGTATTCTAGTCATGGTTCATCCTATATAACTACTGCCGTCCACTTCATATGTATATACTGTATTCTAGTCATGGTTCATCCTATATAACTACTGCTGTCCACTTCATATGTATATACTGTATTCTAGTCATGGTTCATCCTATATAACTACTGCTGTCCACTCCATATGTATATACTGTATTCTAGTGTTGGTTCATCCTATATAACTACTGCTGTCCACTTCATATGTATATACTGTATTCTAGTCATGGTTCATCCTATATAACTACTGCTGTCCACTCCATATGTAAATTATATACTGTATTCTAGTCATGGTTCATCCTATATAACTACTGCTGTCCACTCCATATGTATATACTGTATTCTAGTCATGGTTCATCCTATATAACTACTGCTGTCCACTCCATATGTATATACTGTATTCTAGTCATGGTTCATCCTATATAACTACTGCTGTCCACTCCATATGTATATACTGTATTCTAGTCATGGTTCATCCTATATAACTACTACTGTACACACCTTTTCTTTTCAGATACTGTCTATACACACCATTATATACAGTGCATTCGGAAAGTATTCTGACCCCTTGACTTTTTCCACATTTGTGACTCGTTTCGGGAAACTAGGCATATGTCGCGGGTCACTACTTCACAGGAGAGCCATTTGAACGTAAACTTTAATTTTTTATCAAAATCCGTTTTTGGGGGGCAGAAATGCCTTCTGGAACATGTGAACTTTCATGAGCCTTAATAACAAACGTGTATGCCATCTGTAAATACGAATAAACATTTTAAATTATGAGCCACAGAAAAAGACAGCAACCTTCCCACTAGCCATGATTGGCTGAGATAATGAGTGGGCTGGACATGCCAAGAGAGGAGTTCGGATTGGTCTGCCATATGGCTCACTTCTGTCTATTTGAGCTGGTCAGTATGTGTAGGTAATCCTGTCTAATGCTGCTTTTTTTTTATGTATCATGTAGTGGAGCTGCATAAGTGTTGCTCTCCACTTTCTGGAGGATCGAGTTTTGAAATCCTTGGAAAACACCTGTCTCCGGATTACATCTTCAAACTAAGGGCAACCATGGCATCCGTGGCAGAGAGGGAGAAGCGTCCATCCATGTATACGGGTAAGATAGTCTAGCTAGCTACATTTTCAGATATTATACGTTTCTAATTTTGACAGAAAGTGGTTTAGTTTCAAGTTAAAGTGTACTGTTAGCTAGCTAACATTACGTGTATGATGTTGTTATTTGAATCTCAGAGCCATATGCTTGGCTAGTTAGAGCCTAATGTTAGCTAGCTAACATTGAACCTGGTTGGTTAGCTACCTGCAGATTCATGCTGGGTAGTAACGACATGAGTTGGGATTATGGTTAATTGTTTACCTAGCTACATGTATTAACAAAAGACTCCACTATGCAAGTAACCATTTCGGGTGTGTTCATAAATTCAGTCTGAGTATACCAGAGGGCAGAATAACTGATGAATTTACGAACGCACAACACCCGTTGAATATGGCCGGTGTCAGTAAACGTCGGCAAAAAAGCGTAATTAAATTGTTGCCAGCAGCACAGTTACAGTCACCAAAGCTAAACAATTAACCATAATCCCAATTTTGTCTGGAAGTAGCTAGCAAGCTAGCCAATGTTAGCCAGTTAGCTTGGGTGCTTGACTGCCATTGTGAGGTCAGAACGCTCGGATCAACCCTACTCATCGGCCAGAGCGCCAAGTGTGCGCTCTGAACGGGTGTAGACAAAAGAGCTCTTCAGTAGGTACCAAAACATTCAAAGGCCATTTTCTCAAAAGTGAGATTACAAATGTATCAACTTTAAAAGCAGAATTGCTTTCCCATTGTTCCCTTAAATCCAGTGTATGATACACAATTGTGTAGCTCTGTTTCTCTGCTTTATCCAATGTAAAAAACACAATTTCAAATTTTGCTACGTAAAACCGAATCAAGGTGGTCGGTCACATTTTGTTACGTTAAGGCCTTATTCTGAAATTGACTAAAAAAATAATACTCTTCATCAATCTACACACAGTACCCCATACTGACTAAGCTAAAATAGGTTTTTAGAATTTTTTGCACATTTATAAAAATTAAAAAACAGAACTACCTTATTTACATAAGTATTCAGACACTTTGCTATGAGACTCTAAATTGAGCTCAGGTGAATCCTGTTTCCATTGATCATCCTTGAAGTTTCTACAACTTGAATGGAATCTACCTGTAGTAAATTAAATTGATTGGACATGATTTGGAAAGGCACACACCTGTCTATATAAGGTCCCACAGTTAACAGTGCATGTCAGAGCAAAAACCAAGCCATGAGGTTGAAGGAATTGTCCGTAGAGCTCCGAGACAGGATTGTGTCAAGGCACAGATCTGGGGAAGGGTACCCAAAAATGTCTGTAGCATTGAAGGTCCCCAAGAACACAGTGGCCTCCATCATTCTTAAATAGAAGAAGTTTGGAACCACCAAGACTCTTCCTAGAGCTGGCCGCTCAGCCAAACTGAGCAATCGGGGGAGAAGGGCCTTGGTCAGGGAGGTGACCAAGAACCCGATGGTCACTCTGACAGAGCTCAAGTTGCTCTGTGGAGACGGAGGAACCTTCCAGAAGGACAACCATCTCTGCAGCACTCCACCAATCAGGCCTTTATGTTAGAGTGGCCAGACGGAAGTCACTCCTCAGTAAAAGGCACATGACAGCCCGTTTGGAGTTTGCCAAAAGGCACCTTAACACTCTCAGACCATGAGAAACAAGATTCTCTGGTCTGATGAAACCAAGATTGAACTCTTTGGCCTGAATGCTAAGCGTCACGTCTGGAAGAAACCTGGCACCATCCCTATAGTGAAGCATGGTGGTGGCAGCATCATGCTGTGGGGATGTTTTTCAGCGTCAGGGACTGGGAGACTAGTCAGGATCAAGGGAAAGGTGAACAGAGCAAAGTACAGAGAGATCCTTGATGAAACCTGCTCCAGAGCGCTCAGGACCTCAGACTGGAGCGAAGGTTCAACTTCCAACAGGACAACGACCCTTAGCACACAGCCAAGACAACACAGGAGTGGCTTCAGGACAAGTCTCTAAATGTCCTTGAGTGGCCCAGCCAGAGCCCGGACTTGAACCTGATGGAAAATCTCTGGGAAGACCTGAAAATAGCTGTGCAGCGACGCTCCCCATCCATCCTGACAGAGTTGAGAGGATCTGCAGAGAAGAAACTCCCCAAATACAGGTGTGCCAAGCTTGTAGCGTCATTCCCAAGATGACTCGAGGCTGTAATCACTGCCAAAGGTGCTTCAACAAAGTACTGAGTAAAAGGTCTGAATACTTATGTAAATGTGATATTTCAGGGTTACATTTTTTATAAAAAATCCTTAAATTCCTAAAAAACAGTTTTTACTTTGTCTTTATAGGGGTATTGTGTGTAGATTGAGAACATTTTATTTTGTAATACATTTTACATAAAGGCTGTATCGTAACAAAATGTGGAAAAAGTCAAGGGGTCTGAATACTTTCCGAATGCACTGTATACACTACATTTCTAAAAGAATGTGGACACCCCTTCAAATTAGTGGATTTGGCAGAATGTAGAATGGCCCGTACTGAAGAGCTCAGTGACTTTCAACGTGGCACCATCATAGGATGCCACCTTTCCAACAAGTCAGTTCGTCAAATTTCTGCCCTGCTAGAGCTGCCCCGGTCAACTGTAAGCGCTGTTATTATGAAGTGGAAACGTCTAGGAGCAACAACGGCTCAGCCGCAAGGTGGTAGACCACACAAGCTCACAGAATGGGACCGCTGAAGTGCGTATCACGTAAACATTGTCTGTCCTCGGTCGCAACACTCACTACTGAGTTCCAGACTCCCTCTGGAAGCAACGTCAGCACAAGAACTGTTCATCGGGAGCTTCATGAAATGGGTTTCCATGGCCGAGCAGCCGCACACAATCCTAAGATCACCATGCACAATGCCAAGCGCTGGCTGGAGTGGTGTAAAGCTCCCTGCCACTGTTGGTCCATGGAACTTAAAACTGCTGAATTTCTCTACTACAGTCCTGTTGATGTGGATCGGGCGTGTTCCCTCCTGTGCTTCCTGAAGTCAACAATCAACTCCTTTGTTTTGATGACATTGAGGGAGAGGTTGTTGTCATAACACCACAATGCCAGTTCATTTACATGTACATTTTAGTCATTTAGCAGACGCTCTTATCCAGAGCGACTTACAGTTAGTGAGTGCATACATTTTTTCATACTGGCCCCCCATGGGAAATGAACCCACAACCCTGGCGTTGCAAGCGCCATGCTCTACCAACTGAGCTACACGGGGCCACTTACCTCCTCCCTGTAGACTGACTCGTCGTCGCTGGGTTATCAAACCTACAACAGTGGTGTCGTCAGCAAACTTGATGATGTAGTTGGTGTCGTGGAAAGCCACGCAGTCGTGGATGAACAGGGAGGCTGTTAGCCAACCTGCCAACTTAGTGGAGTCTGCCACTAGCACAGTCAGTGTAGTCAGCTCAGCTATCCCCATTGAGACCGTGTCTGTGCCTCGATCTAGGTCGGGAAAAACTAAACATGGCGGGGTTCGCCTTAGCAATCTCACTGGAATAAAGACCTCCTCCATTCCTGTCATTATTGAAAGAGTTTGTGATATCTCACATCTCAAAATAAAGCTACTTAATGTTAGAATCCTCACTTCCAAGGCAGTTATGGTCAATTAACTGAACTAATCACTGATCTTCTTGATGTGATTGTCCTGACTGAAACAAGCCTTAAGCCTGATGAATGTTAAATGAGGTCTTCCATTCCACCGGTCTAATGTTATTTGGGCTGTAACTCTAATGAACTTATCCTCTGCAGCAGAGGTAACTCTGGGTCTTCCATTCCTGTGGCGGTCCTCATGAGAGCCAGTTTCATCACAGCTCTTGATTGTTTTTGCGACTGCACCTGAAGAAACTTTCAAAGTTCTTGAAATGTTCCGTATTGACTGACCTTCATGTCTTAAAGTAATGATGGACTATCGTTTCTCTTTGCTTATTTGAGCTGTTCTTGCCATAATATGGACTTGGTCTTTTACCAAATGGGGCTATCTTCTGTATTCCCCCCCCACCACCTTGTCACAACACAACTGATTGGCTCAAACGCATCCTCTCCCCTAACTCAGGCCTGTGGGTAAAACTCTGCACTTAACTAGGTAATTATCTGAAGCGTTAACGTTAGGTAGTTAGTAGCTACTGTACTCTAAATGTAGCTACCTGGATAGCTAATTAAACAATAGCTGGAACAACCTAGCGAACAGACGCGAACTGGCAGAGTCAATTCAGTGGCTAGCTTTGCACTTAACTGGCTAACAGTAGCTACTAAGGGTAAGTTATAACCTACATTTGTGTTTTGTTTTTACATACTGGCAGCCAGAGTCATTCAAGGGAATTCGGGACATGGGTGACTAGTTAAAGTTAGCTTGGCTCTCTCTGTGTGTTCGTGCTGTGGGAGAATAGTTTTTTTCGATGGCAGAGAGCAATGGCTAGCTAGTATGCTAACTATTCTAGCTAACTAACTGGCTGAATAAGTTGACGACGGACTCACTCAAACTGTCAAAACTAACCCGAAACTTTACACAACGTTAGACACGGACACGAATGATCTGCTTGGCGTGTTAACACACTGGTGGTTTGTTGTAACCGAGTATTGGTGCTAAACCGTGTTATTGGAGCCTGGCATGCTAGTTGGCTATGGCGTCATAGGATTCGGTGCCCTGGACGGTTTTCACGGAAGAATACTGTATCAAGTTAGCTTCCTGAATAAACTAAGTTAGTCTATTCCTAGAAAACATTGAACCGCTGTAGTTTACAACAATTATAGTTTCTAAAGTGGAAGTTGGGAGAGTTATATTTGAGTGTTTCAGTGAAAGGTAAGTGAGGGAGGCCCGGCTCTCTCGCTTTCCCAGATGTTTAGTTCATTTCATTCCGATCTCCATTGCATTATTGTAGCCATTTTCTGTAGCCTGTCAACTATGCGTCTGTCTATCCCTGTTCTCTCCTCTCCGCACAGGCTATACAAACGCTTCACACCGCGTGGCTACTGCCACTCTAACCTGGTGGTCCCTACACCTGGTGGTTCTGCGGCCAACAAGGCAGAGTTCATCTCAGCCTATGCTACCCTCCAGTCCCTCGACTTCTTGGCGCTGACGGAAACATGGATTACCACAGAAAACACTGCTACTCCTACTGCTCTCTCCTCGTCTGACCATGTGTTTTCGCTTACCCCGAGAGCATCTGGTCAGCAGGGTGGTGGCACAGGAATCTTCATCTCTCCCAAGTGGACATTCACTCTTTCTCCCCTGACCCATCTGTCTATCTCCTCATTTGAATTCCATGCTGTCACAGTCACTAGCCCATTCAAGCTTAACATCCTTGTCATTTATCGCCCTTCAGGTTCCCTTGGAGAAGACATCAATGAGCTTGACAAGTTCCTTTCCTGAGGATGGCTCACCCCTCACAGTTCTGGGTGACTTCAACCTCCCTACGTCTACCTTCGACTCATTTCTCTCTGCCTCCTTCTTTCCACTCCTTTCCTCTTTTGACCTCACCCTCTCACCGTCTCCCCCTACTCACAAGGCAGGCAATACGCTTGACCTCATCTTTACTAGATGCTGTTCTTCTACTAATCTCACTGCAACTCCCCTCCATGTCTCCGACCACTACTTTGTATCCTTTTCTCTCTCGCTCTCCTCCAACACTACTCACTCTGCCCCTACTCAGATGGTAATGCGACCTCGCAACCTTCGCTCTCTCTCTCCCGCTACTCGCTCCTCTTCCATCCTATCATCTCTTCCCTCTGCTCAATCCTTCTCCCTCCAATCTCCTGATTCTGCCTCCTCAACCCTCCTCTCCTCCCTTTCTGCATCCATTGACTCTCTATGTCCCATATCCTCCCGGCCGGCTCGGTCCTCCCCTCCCCTCCTGCTCCGTGGCTTGACGACTCATTGCGAGCTCACAGAACAGGGCTCCGGACAGCCGAGCGGAAATGGAGGAAAACTAGACTCCCTGCGGACATGGCATCTTTTCACTCCCTCCTCTCTACATTTTATTCCTCTGTTTCTGCTGCTAAAGCCACTTTCTACCACTCTAAATTCCAAGCATCTGCCTCTAACCCTAGGAAGCTCTTTGCCACCTTCTCCTCCCTGCTGAATCCTCCTTCCCCTCCCCTCCTCCTCCCTCTCTGTGGATGACTTCGTCAACCATTTTGAAAAGAAGGTTGACGACATCCAATCCTCGTTTGTTAAGTCAAATGACACCGCTGGTCCTGCTCACACTGCCCTACCCTATGTTTTGACTTCTTTCTCCCCTCTCTCTCCAGATGAAATCTTGCGACTTGTGATGGCCGGCCGCCCAACAACCTGCCCGCTTGACCCTATCCCCCTCCTCTCTTCTCCAGACCATTTCCGGAGACCTTCTCCCTTACCTCACCTCGCTCATCAACTCACCCTTGACCGCTGGCTATGTCCCTTCCATCTTCAAGAGAGCGAGAGTTGCACCCCTTCTCAAAGAACCTACACTCGATCCCTCCGATGTCAACAACTACAGACCAGTATCCCTTCTTTCTTTTCTCTCAAACTCTTGAGCGTGCCGACTTTAGCCAACTCTCTTGCTATCTCTTTCAGAATGACCTTCATGATCCAAACCAGTCAGGTTTCAAGACTGGTCATTCAACTGAGACTGCACTTCTCTGGGTCACGGAGGCTCTCCGCACTGCTAAAGCTAACTCTCTCTCCTCTGCTCTCGTCCTTCTAGACCTATCTGCTGCCTTTGATACTGTGAACCATCAAAAAAACATGATATACAGTGAGGGAAGAAAGTATTTGATCCCCTGCTGATTTTGTACGTTTGCCCACTGACATAGAAATGATCAGTCTATAATTTTAATGGTAGGTTTATTTGAAGAGTGAGAGACAGAATAACAACAACAAAATACAGAAAAACGCATGTCAAAAATGTTATGAATTGATTTGTATTTTAATGAGGGAAATAAGAATTTGACCCCTCTGCAAAACATGACTTACTACTTGGTGGCAAAACCCTTGTTGGCAATCACAGAGGTCAGATGTTTCTTGTAGTTGGCCACCAGGTTTGCACACATCTTAGGAGGGATTCTGTCCCACTCCTCTTTGCAGATCTTCTCCAAGTCATTAAGGTTTCGAGGCTGACGTTTGGCAACTCGAACCTTCAGCTCCCTCCACAGATTTTCTATGGGATTAAGGTCTGGAGACTGGCTAGGCCACTCCAGGACCTTAATGTGCTTCTTCTTGAGCCACTCCTTTGTTGCCTTAGCCGTGTGTTTTGGGTCATTGTCAAACTGGAATACCCATCCACTACCCATTTTCAATGCCATGGCTGAGGGAAGGAGGTTCTCACCCAAGATTTGATAGTACCAGGGACGGCTTGTTCAATAGGGCGATATGGGCGACGCACTGCCAAACGGGAAAAGGAAGGGATTTTTTTTCTAATCAATTATATCACGGCAACAGCAGTTATCAGTGTTCACGTCTGATCTGCCAGCCACTAAATGTCAAATCAGGCTAAAGTCGTGCTTCAAATGGCCCCGCCCGTTTTTGGGGCGATTTCAGTCAAGTTGAAAATCGCCCAGAAGTCTCTCATAGCCTGTCATGTAAAATCTATTTTTTCACATTTCAAAGCTTTCAATACATTCTCTATGGGTGTCTGTGGGCTTGCACTTACGCGCTTTCGTCATACGTGACGTAACGTTGAACGTAACTAAGACAATGGCGGCTAGAAGCGTCTCTGTTGCGACCTGCAGTGCGGCGTTATTTTATGTTTTTAATTTGTAGACTTAGTTTACAAACATTCTGCCAACCATGGATTTCCAGTGGTTGGTTTTGGACTGATCTTGTTGATCGTGTACATACCCGCTACTGAACGGACTAAATAATGAAAACGCTGCTGGCAGCTGAATCCCAATACAGCTGGGAGACTTGGCTGGATGAGTCCCGGACAGAGAAGTGGAGCCGGCCACCTTCACCCTGGTCAGAGCGGACCGCGATCCTGGTAAGAGAGCGACTCTGTACCCCGACATTGAACTGCTTTCTGTGTCATTGCGACCTTACTATCAATTCAATTCAATTTAAGGGCTTTATTGGCATGGGAAACGTGTGTTAACATTGCCAAAGCAAGGGAAGTAGATAGTAAACAAAAGTGAAATAAACAATAAATATTAACAGTAAACATTACACTCAGAAGTTTCAAAAGAATAAAGACATTTCAAATGTCATATTATGTATATATACAGTGTTGTTACAATGTGCAAATAGTTAAAGTACAAATGGGAAAATAAATAAACATAAATATGGGTTGTATTTACAATGGTGTTTGTTCTTCACTGGTTGCCCTTTTCTTGTGGCAACAGGTCACAAATCTTGCAGCTGTGATGGCACACTGTGGTTTTTCACCCAGTAGATAAGGGAGTTTATCAAAATTGGGTTTGTTTTCGAATTCTTTGTGGATCGCTGTAATCTGAGGGAAATATGTGTCTCTAATATGGTCATACATTTGGCAGGAGGTTAGGAAGTGCAGCTCAGTTTCCACCTCATTTTGTGGGCAGTGTGCACATAGCCTGTCTTCTCTTGAGAGCCAGGTCTGCCTACGGCGGCCTTTCTCAATAGCAAGGCTATGGTCACTGAGTCTGTACATAGTCAAAGCTTTCATTAAGTTTGGGTCAGTCACAGTGGTCAGGTATTCTGCCACTGTGTACTCTCTGTTTAGGGCCAAATAGCATTCTAGTTTGCTCTGTTTTTTTGTTTGTTCTTTCCAATGTGTCAAGTAATTCTCTTTTTGTTTTCTCATGATTTGGTTGGGTCTAATTGTGTTGTTGTTGTTGTTGTTGTTGTTGTTGTTGTTGTCCTGGGGCTGTGTGGGGTCTGTTTGTGTTTGTGAACAGAGGCCCAGGACAAGCTTACTTAGGGGACTCTTCTCCAAGTTCATCTCTCTGTAGGTGATGGCTTTGTTATGGAAGGTTTGGGAATCGCTTCCTTTTAAGTGGTTACTATCTGCCCCGTGAGTTCCCCCAATTGTTTGTTACCGTTGTGTACTGTTGATAATCACAAGTTTACTGGAGAACTGAGACAAAGTAGAGACTTTGGACAGGGTGGATATGGTATAATAAAGGCAGTTTATTCAGAGGTAAAGATATCTGGAATCGCGTGCACGGACTCGTGCACGTGTGTAGGTCACCTAAATCATCAGAAAAATTGCCCCTCCTGAGAATTTTTTCAGGAGCCGCCACTGGATGGTACATGGCCCCGTCCATCGTCCCTTTGATGTGGTGAAGTTGTCCTGTCCCCTTAGCAGAAAAACACACCCAAAGCATAATGTTTCCACCTCCATGTTTGACGGTGGGGATGGTGTTCTTGGGGTCATAGGCAGCATTCCTCCTCCTCCAAACACGCGAGTTGAGTTGATGCCAAAGAGCTCCATTTTGGTCTCATATAACCACAACACTTTCACCCAGTTCTCAATCATTCAGATGTTCATTGGCAAACTTCAGACAGGCCTGTATATGTGCTTTCTTGAGCAGGGGGACCTTGCGGGCGCTGCAGGATTTCAGTCCTTCACGGCGTAGTGTGTTACCAATTGTTTTCTTGGTGACAATGGTCCCAGCTGCCTTGAGATCATTGACAAGATCCTCCTGTGTAGTTCTGGGCTGATTCCTCACCGTTCTCATGATCATTGCAACTCCACGAGGTGAGATCTTGCATGAAGCCCCAGGCCAAGGGAGATTGACAGTTATTTTGTGTTTCTTCCATTTGCGAATAATCGCACCAACTGTTGTCACCTTCTCACCAAGCTGCTTGGTGATGGTCTTGTAGCTCATTCCAGCCTTGTGTAGGTCTACAATCCTGTCCCTGACATCCTTGGAGAGCTCTTTGGTCTTGGCCATGGTGGAGAGTTTGGAATCTGTGGACAGGTGTCTTTTATACAGTTAACAAACTGATATTAGGAGCACTCCCTTTAAGAGTGTGCTCCTAATCTCAGCTCGTTACCTGTATAAAAGACACCTTGGAGCCAGAAGTCTTTCTGATTGAGAGGGGGTCAAATTCTTATTTCCCTCATTAAAATGCAAATCAATTTATTTAAAAAATTTGATGCGTTTTTCTGGATTTTTTTGTTGTTATTCTGTCTCTCACTGTTCAAATAAAC
The DNA here is from genome assembly GCF_020615455.1 of Coregonus clupeaformis. Lineage (NCBI taxonomy): Eukaryota > Metazoa > Chordata > Actinopteri > Salmoniformes > Salmonidae > Coregonus > Coregonus clupeaformis. The sequence goes on along the minus strand of NC_059198.1, from coordinate 54,268,936 downwards.
CTACCATTAAAATTATAGACTGATCATTTCTATGTCATTGGACAAACGTACAAAATCAACAGGGGATCAAATACTTTTTTCCCTCACTGTATATACAGTGGGGGAAAAAAGTATTTAGTCCGCCACCAATTGTGCAAGTTCTCCCACTTAAAAAGATGAGAGAGGCCTGTAATTTTCATCATAGGTACACGTCAACTATGACAGACGAAATTAGATTTTTTTTTCTCCAGAAAATCACATTGTAGGATTTTTTATGAATTTATTTGCAAATTATGGTGGAAAATAAGTATTTGGTCAATAACAAAAGTTTCTCAATACTTTGTTATATACCCTTTGTTGGCAATGACACAGGTCAAACGTTTTCTGTAAGTCTTCACAAGGTTTTCACACACTGTTGCTGGTATTTTGGCCCATTCCTCCATGCAGATCTCCTCTAGAGCAGTGATGTTTTGGGGCTGTTGCTGGTTAACACGGACTTTCAACTCCCCCTCCAAAGATTTTCTATGGGGTTGAGATCTGGAGACTGGCTAGGCCACTCCAGGACCTTGAAATGCTTCTTACGAAGCCACTCCTTCGTTGCCCGGGCGGTGTGTTTGGGATCATTGTCATGCTGAAAGACCCAGCCACGTTTCATCTTCAATGCCCTTGCTGATGGAAGGAGGTTTTCACTCAAAATCTCACGATACATGGCCCCATTCATTCTTTCCTTTACACGGATCAGTCGTCCTGGTCCCTTTGCAGAAAAACAGCCCCAAAGCATGATGTTTCCACCCCCATGCTTCACAGTAGGTATGGTGTTCTTTGGATGCAACTCAGCATTATTTGTCCTCCAAACACGACAAGTTGAGTTTTTACCAAAAAGTTATATTTTGGTTTCATCTGACCATATGACATTCTCCCAATCCTCTTCTGGATCATCCAAATGCACTCTAGCAAACTTCAGATGGGCCTGGACATGTACTGACTTAAGCAGGGGGACACGTCTGGCACTGCAGGATTTGAGTCCCTGGCGGCGTAGTGTTTGACTGATGGTAGGCTTTGTTACTTTGGTCCCAGCTCTCTGCAGGTCATTCACTAGGTCCCCCCCGTGTGGTTCTGGGATTTTTGCTCACCGTTCTTGTGATCATTTTGACCCCACGGGGTGAGATCTTGCGTGGAGCCCCAGATCGAGGGAGATTATCAGTGGTCTTGTATGTCTTCCATTTCCTAATAATTGCTCCCACAGTTGATTTATTCAAACCAAGCTGCTTACCTATTGCAGATTCAGTCTTCCCAGCCTGGTGCAGGTCTACAATTTTGTTTCTGGTGTCCTTTGACAGCTCTTGGCCATAGTGGAGTTTGGAGTGTGACTGTTTGAGGTTGTGGACAGGTGTCTTTTATACTGATAACAAGTTCAAACAGGTGCCATTAATACAGGTAACGAGTGGAGGACAGAGGAGCCTCTTAAAGAAGAAGTTACAGGTCTGTGAGAGCCAGAAATCTTGCTTGTTTGTAGGTGACCAAATACTTATTTTCCACCATAATTTGCAAATAAATTCATTAAAAATCCTACAATGTGATTTTCTGGATTCTTTTCCCTCAATTTGTCTGTCATAGTTGACGTGTACCTATGATGAAAATTACAGGCCTCTCTCATCTTTTTAAGTGGGAGAACTTGCACAATTGGTGGCTGACTAAATGCTTTTTTTCACCACTGTATATATATATATATATATATATTGTAAAGTGGTTGTCCCACTGGCTATAAGGTGAATGCACCAATTTGTAAGTCGCTCTGGATAAGAGCGTCTGCTAAATGACGTAAATGTTAATGTAATTAACCTCTTAAGGATCGGACCCTTTTTTCAAATTTCCTCCTAAAATGACATCCCCAAATCTAACTGCCTGTAGCTCAGGACCTGAAGCAAGGATATGCATATTCATGATACCATTTGAAAGGAAACACTTTGAAGTTTGTAGAAATGTGAAATTTATGTAGGAGAATATAACACATTAGATCTGGTAAAAGATAATACAAACAAAAAAACATACGTTTTCTATTTTGTCTTTTGTTCAATCATCTTTTAAATGCAAGAGAAAGGCCACAATATAATATTGCAGTTTAGGCGCAATTTAGATTCTGGCCACTAGATGGAAGCATCTGTATTGCTTGCTGTTTGGGGTTTTAGGCTGGATTTCTGTATAGCACTTTGAGACATCTGCTGATGTAAAAAGGGTTTTATGAATACATTTGATTGATTGAGTACAGCAGAGGGCTGAGGACACACCCCTGGGGGGGCCCTGTGTTAAGAGTCAGTGTGGAGGAGGTGTTGTTGCCAATCCTCACAGCCTGTGGTCTGTCCGTCAGGAAGTCCAAGATCCAGTTACAGAGGGTGGTGTCCAGACCCAGGGCTCTGAGCTTGGAGGGAACAATAGTGTTGAATGCTGAACTGTAGTCAATGAACAGCATTCTCACATACAATGCCTTCAGAAAGTATTCATACCCCTTGACTTATTCCACATTTTGTTGTGTTATAGCCTGAATTGAAAATTGATTAAATTGATATTTTTCTCACCCATTTGAGCAAAGTTTGAGCAGAGTAGACCAGAACAGAGATTGAGCAGAACAGAGTAGAGCAGAACAGAGCAGAGTAGAACAGAGCAGAGCAAAAAAAAGTAGGGTTGAACATAGTAGAGCATAGTTTGAGCAGAGCAGAGTAGATAAGAGCAGAACAGAGCAGAGTAGAGCAGAGCAGAGCAGAGTACAACAGAGCAGAGTTTCAGCGGAGTAAAACAAGCAGAGTTTGAGCAGAACAGAACAGAGCCTAGTTTGAGGATAAAGCAGAGCAAAGTAGATCAGAGCAGAACAGAGCAGAGTTTGACTAGAGTAGAGTATAGTAGAGTGGAGTACAGTAGAGTAGACCAGAGTAGAGTAGTGCAGAAGAGAAAAGAAAAGAACAGAGCAGAGTTTGAGTAGAGCAGATCAGAGTAGAACAGAGTAGACCAGAGCAGAGTGAAGCAGAACAGCACAGAGTAGAGTAGAGCAGGAAATAGCAGACTTTGAACAGAGTAGCGCAGAGCAGCGTAGAACAGAGAAAAGCAGAGTACAGCAGAGTAGAACAAAACAGAGCAGAACAGAGCAGAGTAGAACAGAGTAGAAAAGAGCAGAGCATAATCTGAGCAGAGTAGAACAGAGCAGAGTAGAGTTTGAGCAGAGTAGAGCAGAAAAGAGCAGACTTTGAACAGAGTAGCGCAGAACAGAGAAGAGCAGAGTAGAACAGAAACACTTTAGCGAGTAGGCCTTTCTGGATGGATATTGTCCTCATTCCGTCAGTAGAGGATGCCTGGTTGTTCTTTAAAAGTGCTTTCCTCTCCATCTTAAATAAGCATGCCCCATTAAAAAAATTCAGAACTAAGAACAGATATAGCCCCTGGTTCTCCTCAGACTTGCCTGCCCTTGACCAGCACAAAAACATCCTGTGGCGTACTGCATTGGCATCGAATAGCCCCCGCGATATGCAACTTTTCAGGGAAGTTAGAAACCAATATACACAAGCAGTTAGGAAAGCAAAGGCTAGCTTTTTCAAACAGAAATGTGCATCCTTTAGCACTAACTCCAAAAAGTTTTGGGACACTGTCCATTCACCATGGAGAATAAGAGCACCTCCTCCCAGCTGCCCACTGCACTGAGGCTAGGAAACACTATCACCACCGATAAATCTACAATAATCAAGAATTTCAACAAGCATTTTGCTACGGCTGGCCATGCTTTCCACCTGGCTACCACTACCCCGGTCACCAGCTCTGCACCCCCCCCTGCTTCCCCTTCACCCAAATTCAGACAGCTGATGTTCTGAAAGAGCTGCAAAATCTTGGCCCCTACAAATCATCTGGGTTAGACAATCTAGACCCTTTCTTTCTAAAATTAGCCGCCAAAATTGTTGCAACCCCTATTACTAGCCTGTTCAACCCCTCTGTCGTAACGTCTGAGATCCCCAGAGATTGGAATGCTGCCGCGGTCAGACCTACATCCATCCTGCCCTGCCTTTCGAAAGTATTTAAAAGCCAAGTTAACAAACAGATCACCGACCATTTCGAATCACACCGTACCTTCTCTGCTATGCAATCCGGTTTCCGGGCTGGTCATGGGTGCACCTCAGCCACGCTCAAGGTCCTAAACGATATTATAACCGCGATCGATAATAGACAGTATTGTTAAGCCGTCTTCATCGACCTGGCCAAGGCTTTCGACTCTGTCAACCACCGCATTCTTATTGGCAGACTAAATAGCCTTGGTTTCTCAAATGACTGCCTCGCCTGGTTCACCAACTACTTCTCAGATAGAGTTCAGTGTGTCAAATCGGAGGGCCTGTTGTCTGGACCTATGGCAGTCTCTATGGGGGTGCCACAGGGTTCAATTCTTGTGCCGACTCTTTTCTCTGTGTATATCAATGATGTCGCTCTTGCTGCTGGTGATTCTCAGATCCACCTCTACGCAGACGACACCATCTGGGCCTTCATTGGACACTGTGTTAACAAACCTCCAAACGAGCTTCAGTAGCCTCCTACTGCTCTTAAACACTAGTAAAACTAAATGCATGCTCTTCAATCGAACGCTGCTGGCACCCGCCCATCCGACTAGAATGACTACTCTCGACGGGTCTGACCTAGAGTATGTGGACAACTACAAATACCTAGGTGTCTGGTTAGACTGTAAACTCTCCTTCCAGACACATTAAGCATCTCCAATCCAAAGTTAAATCCACAATCGGCTTCCTATTTCGTAACAAAGCCTCCTTCACTCATACTGCCAAACATGCCTTCGTAAAACTGACTATCCTACCGATTCTTGACTTCCGCGATTTCATTTACAAAATAGCCTCCAACACTCTACTCAGCAAATTGGATGTAGTCTATCACAGTGCCATCCGTTTTGTCACCAAAGCCCCAAATACTACCCACCACTGTGACCTGTACGCTCTTGTTGGCTGGTCCTCACTACATATTAGTCGCCAAACCCACTGGCTCCAGGTCATCTATAATTCACTGCTAGGCAAATCCCTGCCTTATCTTAGCTCATTGGTCACCATAGCAACACCCACCCGTAGTATGCGCTCCAGCAGGTATATCTCACTGGTCATCCCCAAAGCCAACACCTCCTTTGGCCGCCATTCTTTCCAGTTCACTGCTGCCAATGACTGGAACGAACTGCAACAATCTCTGAAGCTGGAGACTCTTATCTCCCTCACTAACTTTAAGCATCAGTTGTCAGAGCAGCTTACCGATCACTGCACCTGTACACAGCCCTTTTGAAATTAGCCCACTCAACTACCTCATCCACATATTTGTATTTATTTTGCTCATTTGCACCCCAGTATCTCTATTTGCACATCATCTTCTGCACATCTATCATTCCAGTGTTAATACTAATTGTAATTATTTTGCACTATGGCCTATTTACTACCTTACCGCCATAACTTACTACATTCGCACACACTGTATATATATTTTCTGTTGTATTTTTGACTTTATGTTTTGTTTTACCCCATATGTAACTCTGTGTTGTTGTTTTTATCGCACTGCTTTGCTTTATCTTGGCCAGGTCGCAGTTGTAAATGAGAACTTGTTCTCAACTGGCTTACCTGGTTAAATAAAGGTAAAACAAAAAAACAAAAAAATCATTTTTGGAGCAAAGCAGAACAGATTAGAACAGAGTTTGAGCAGAGCAGGGTAGAGTAGAGTAGAACAGACCAGAGCAGAAAAGAGCAGAGTACAGCAGGGAAGAGTAGAGCAGAATTTGAGCAAAATAGAGCAGAACAGATTAGAACAGAGTTTGAGCAGAGTAGAGTAAACCAGAGCAGAGTAGAGTATTGTAGACTAGAACACACCAGAACAGAGTACAATAGAGTAAAACAGAGTAGAGTAGAGTTTAACAGAGTAGAGCAGAACAGAGAAGAGATTGAGCAGAACAGAGAAGAGTAAAACAGAGTAGACCAGAGCAGAGTATAGTATAGTATAGTACAGCAGAGTGGAGTACAGTAGAGTAGAGCGGACTAGAGTAGAACAGAGCAGTGCAGAAAAGAGCAGAGTAGAGCAGAACAAAGTAGAGTAGAATAGAGTAGAACAGCGTTTGAGCAGAGCAGAACAGAGCAGTAGGGTAGAGCAGAACAGAGCAGAGTTTGAGCAGAGTAGAGAAGAACAGAGGAAAACAAAGAATGTGACCGTTATCTGTTCTTCAAGCTGTTTAAAGTCACAGGGCTGAGCAGAGTAGAGGTGAGTAGAGCAGAGTTTGAACAGAGTAGAGCAGAAAAGAGCAGCGAATGAACAGAGTAGAGCAGGACAGAGCAGCACAGAGTAGAACAAAACAGAGCAGAATAAAGTAGAACAGAGCAGAATAAAGTAGAATAGAGCAGAGAAGAGACAGAGCAGAGTAGAACAGATCAGAGCGGAGTTTGAGAAAAGCAAAACAGAGCATAGTTTGATCAGAGCAGAGTTTTAGCAGAGTAGAGTAGAACAGAGCAGAGTTTGAGCAGAGTAGAGTAGAACAGAGTAGAGTAGAACAGAGTACAGCAGAGTAAAGTAGAGTAAAGTTTTAGCATAGAGCAGAGCAGATTATAGTAGAGTATAACAGAGCAGACCAGAGTATAAAATAATTGAACAGAGCAGAGCAGAGTAGGACAGAGTAGAGCAGAGTAGAGTGGAAAAGAATAGAACAGAGCAGAGTAGAGCAGAAAATGGTAAAGCAGAGCAGAGTAGAACAGAGCAGAGTAGAACAGAAAAGAGCAGAGCAGAGTTTGAGTAGAGCAGAGTAGAGCAGAGTAAAAGAGAGCAGAGCAGGGTAGAGTAGAACAGAGCAGAATGGAGTAGATTAGAGACGAACAGAGCAGGAGAGCAAAGCAAAGCAGAGCAGAGCAGAGTAGAGCAGAACAGAGCAGAGTTTGAGCAGAGTAGAGCAGAGCAGGGTAGAGTAGAATAGAGCAGAGTAGTGCAGAACAGAGCTGAGTACAGCAGAGCAGAGTAGAGCAAAGCAGAACAGAGCTTGAACAGAGTAGAGTATACTAGAGTAGAGTAGAGTAGAACAGAGCTGAGTACAGCAGAGTAAAGCAGATTAGAGTTTTAGCAGAGTAGAGCAGAGCATTGCAGAGTTTGATCAGGGTAGAGCAGAGTTTGAGCAGAGTAGAGCAGAGTTTAAGAAGAACAGATCAGAGTAGAGTAGAGTAGAGCAGAACAGAGCAGAGCAGCATTTGAGCAGAGTTTGAGCAGAACGGAGCAGAGCAGAGTTTGAGCAGAGTAGATCAGAACAGAGTAGAGTAGAGTAGAACAGAACAGAGCAGAACATAGCAGAGCAGGGTAGAGTAGAGCAGAATGGAGCAGAGTAGATTAGAGATGTACAGAGCAGAAGAGAGCAGAGTAAAGTAGAGCAGAGCAGCATTTGAGCAGAGCAGAACAAATTAGAGCAGAGTATGAGCAGAGTATAGCAGAACAGAGCAGAGCAGGATTTTAGAACAGAGCAGAGTAGAGCAGAACAGAGCCGAGTACAGCAGAGCAGAACATTGCAGAGTTTGATCAGGGTACAGCAGAGTTTGAGCAGAGTAGACCAGAACATAGCAGAGTTTAAGAAGAACAGATCAGAGTAGGGTAGAGTAGAGCAGAGCATTTGAGCAGAGTTTGAGCAGAACAGAGCAGAGTTTGAGCAGAGTAGATCAGAACAGAGTAGAGTAGAACAGAGTAGAGTAGAGTTGAACATAGTAGAGCAGAGTAAAGTAGAACAGAGCAGAGTTTCAGCAGAGTAGAGCATAGTTTGAGAATGTAGCAGAGCAGATAGATCAGAGCAGAGTTTGAGTAGAGCATATTATAGTATAGTAGAATAGTACAGAGCAGAGTAGAGCAGAACAGAGCAGAACAGAGTACAGCAGAAGAGAAAAGAAAAGAGCAGACGAGAGCAGAGTTTGAGCAGAGCAGAACAGAACAGAACAGAGCAGAGTAGAGCAGAACAGAACATAGCAGAGCAGGGTAGAGTAGAACAGAGCAGGGTAGAGTAGAACAGAGCAGAAGAGAGCAGAGTAAAGTAGAGCAGAGCAGCATTTGCGGAGAGCAGAACAGATTAGAGCAGAGTATGAGCAGAGTATAGCAGAACAGAGCAGAGCAGGGTTTTAGAACAGAGCAGAGTAGAGCAGAACAGAGCCGAGTAGAGCAGAACAGAGCCGAGTACAGCAGAGCAGAGCAGAATTTGAGCAAAACAGAGCAGAACAGATCAGAGTAGAGTTTGAGCAGAGTAGAGCAGAGCAGAACAGAGTTTGAGCAGAGTAGAGAAGAACAGAGTAGAGTGGAGTTGAACATAGTAGAGCAGAGTAATGTGGAACAGAGCAGAGTTTAAGCATAGTTCAGCCTAGTTTGAGCATATAGCAGAGCAGATAGAGCAGAGCAGAGTTTCAGCAGAGTAGAGCCTAGTTTGAGCATATAGCAGAGCAGATTGAGCAGAGCAGAGTTTCAGCAGAGTAGAGCCTAGTTTGAGCATATAGCAGAGCAGATAGATCAGAGCAGAATTTGAGTAGAGCAGATTATAGTAGAGTAGAACATAACAGAGTAGATAAGAGTACATTAGAAAATAATAGAGCAGAGCAGAACATATTAGAGCAGAACAGAGCAGGGTAGAGCAGAGTAGAGTAGAGCAGAACAGAGCAGAGCAGGGTAGAGTAGAACAGAGCAGAATGGAGCAGAGTAGATTAGAGATGTACAGAGCAGAAGAGAGCAGAGTACAGCAGAGTAGAGCAGAGCATAATTTGAGCAGAACAGATCAGAGTAGAGTTTGAGCAGAGTAGAGCAGAACAGAGTTTGAGCAGAGTAGAGTGGAGTTGAACATAGTAGAGCAGAGTAATGTGGAACAGAGCAGAGTTTTCAGCAGAGTACAGCCTAGTTTGAGCATATAGCAGAGCAGGTAGAGCAGAGCAGAGTTTGAGTAGAGCAGATTATAGTAGAGTAGAATAGAACAGAACAGAGTAGAGTACATTAGAAAATAATAAAGCAAAGCAGATTAGAGCAGAGTATGAGCAGAGTATAGCAGAACAGAGCAGAGCAGGGTTTTAGAACAGAGCAGAGTAGAGCAGAACAGAGCCGAGTAGAGCAGAACAGAGCCGAGTACAGCAGAGCAGAGCAGAATTTGAGCAAAACAGAGCAGAACAGATCAGAGTAGAGTTTGAGCAGAGTAGAGCAGAGCAGAACAGAGTTTGAGCAGAGTAGAGAAGAACAGAGTAGAGTGGAGTTGAACATAGTAGAGCAGAGTAATGTGGAACAGAGCAGAGTTTAAGCATAGTTCAGCCTAGTTTGAGCATATAGCAGAGCAGATAGAGCAGAGCAGAGTTTCAGCAGAGTAGAGCCTAGTTTGAGCATATAGCAGAGCAGATAGAGCAGAGCAGAGTTTCAGCAGAGTAGAGCCTAGTTTGAGCATATAGCAGAGCAGATAGAGCAGAGCAGAATTTCAGCAGAGTAGAGCCTAGTTTGAGCATATAGCAGAGCAGATAGAGCAGAGCAGAGTTTGAGTAGAGCAGATTATAGTAGAGTAGAACATAGCAGAGTAGATAAGAGTACATTAGAAAATAATAGAGCAGAGCAGAACATATTAGAGCAGAACAGAGCAGGGTAGAGCAGAGTAGAGTAGAGCAGAACAGAGCAGAGCAGGGTAGAGTAGAACAGAGCAGAATGGAGCAGAGTAGATTAGAGATGTACAGAGCAGAAGAGAGCAGAGTACAGCAGAGTAGAGCAGAGCATAATTTGAGCAGAGCAGAACAGATCAGAGTAGAGTTTGAGCAGAGTAGAGCAGAACAGAGTTTGAGCAGAGTAGAGTGGAGTTGAACATAGTAGAGCAGAGTAATGTGGAACAGAGCAGAGTTTTCAGCAGAGTACAGCCTAGTTTGAGCATATAGCAGAGCAGGTAGAGCAGAGCAGAGTTTGAGTAGAGCAGATTATAGTAGAGTAGAATAGAACAGAACAGAGTAGAGTACATTAGAAAATAATAAAGCAAAGCAGATTAGAGCTGAACAGAGTTTGAGCAGAGTAGAGTTGAACAGAGTAGAGTTGAACAGAGTAGAGTAGATCTAACAGAGCAGAGTTTCAGCAGAGTTTAGTTTGAGCATAGAGCAGAGCAGATAGATCAGAGCAGAGTTTGAGTAGTGCAGATTATAGTAGTGTAGAGCAGACCAGAGTAGAAAAGAATCGAGCAGAGTAGAGTAGAGCAGAGCGGAAAATTATAGAACAGAGCAGAGCAGAAAATAGTAAAGTAGAGTAGAACAGAGCAGAGTATAGCAGAACAGAGTAGAGCAGAATTTGAGGAAAACAGATTAGAGTAGAGTTTGAACAGAACAGATCAGAGCTTGAGCAGAGTAGAGTAGAACAGACCATAGAGTATGGTAGAATAGATCAGAGCAGAGTTTGAGCAGAGTAGAGCAGAGCAGAACAGATCAGAGTATGGTAGAATAGATCAGAGCAGAGTAGAGCAGAGCAGAACATTGCAGACTTTGATCAGAGTAGAGCAGAGTTTGAGTAGAGTAGAACAGAGCAGACCAGAGTAGAGTAGATTTGGAAAGAGTAGAGCAGAGTTTCAGCAGAGCATAGTTTGAGCATGGAGCAGAGCAGATAGAACAGAGCAGACCAGAGTAGAAAATAATTTAACAGAGCAGAGTAGAACAGAAGAGAAAAGAGCAGATCAGAGTTTGAGCAGAGTAGAGCAGAACAGAGCAGAATGGAGCAGAGTAGATTAGAGATCTACTTGTTGATTCTAGTCAGACACACAACACCCTCAGGAGGTCTGGTTAAATAAAAAGAGGAAAACAAAGAATGTAACAGTTATCTGTTCTTCAAGCTGTTTAAAGCCACAGGGCTGACCTCTGATCAGGGTCAACAGCATGCTGTTATTCTCGATAATTCCCGGGTTCAAGGGCCTTATTGCTTTTCCAACAAGTTTTTTTTAAATCAACAACATGTTTTCATTAAAAACGTTATTATATTGAGTAAATGTATTTTATTTCATCCTTCCACCATAAAGTTAAGCCAACGGTTAGTTCTCAGATTCTGACATTGCTAGCCCAATGGGCTGGCCGTTCATTCTATCCATTCTATTTGCAATGGTTGCTTTGCTAAACAAATCGTTGGCATAATATGCAGGTTAGGTACTACAGGATGGAACGGTTGAACCACTCCTCGTCCTCCGGGATCTCAACGACTACAACCGCAGGTTCTCAGGACAACCCAGATCTCTGATGGACCGGCTGCGTGACGTGCCCACGTTGCTGCGCCACCTCTCCAGGGAGATGTTCTCTGTAGGGGGCCTGTTCTGGATGTTCCGGATCCGTGTCCTGCTGTGTCTGATCGGGGCTCTGACGTACCTGGCCTCCCCTCTGGACTTGATCCCTGAGGCTCTGTTCGGCCTGCTAGGCTTCATGGACGACATCTTCCTCATCCTACTCCTCTTCATCTACATCTCCATCATGTATAGAGAGGTGGTGACCCAGAGACTGGCAGACTGGGGTAGAGAGGTGGTGACCCAGAGACTGGCAGACTGATGTATAGAGAGGTGGTGACCCAGAGACTGGCAGACTGATACAGTGGGGAGAACAAGTATTTGATACACTGCCGATTTTGCAGGTTTTCCTACTTACAACGCATGTAGAGGTCTGAAATGTTTATCATAGGTACACTTCAACTGTGAGAGACGGAATCTAAAACAAAAATCCAGAAAATCACATTGTATGATTTTTAAGTAATTAATTTGCATTTTATTGCATGACATAAGTATTTGATCACCTACCAACCAGGAAGAATTCCGTCTCTCACAGACCTGTTAGTTTTTCTTTAAGAAGCCCTCCTGTTCTCCACTCATTACCTGTATTAACTGCACCTGTTTGAACTCGTTACCTGTATAAAAGACACGTGTCCACACACTCAATCAAACAGACTCCAACCTCTCCACAATGGCCAAGACCAGAGAGCTGTGTAAGGACATCAGGGATAAAATTGTAGACCTGCACAAGGCTGGGATGGCCTACAGGACAATAGGCAAGCAGCTTGGTGAGAAGAAGACAACAACTGTTGGCGCAATTATTAGAAAATGGAAGAAGTTCAAGATGACGGTCAATCACCCTCGGTCTGGGGCTCCATGCAAGATCTCACATCGTGGGGCATCAATGATCATGAGGAAGGTGAGGGATCAGCCCAGAACTACACGGCAGGACCTGGTCAATGACCTGAAGAGAGCTGGGACCACAGTCTCAAAGAAATCCATTAGTAACACACTACGCCGTCATGGATTAAAATCCTGCAGTGCACGCAAGGTCCCCCTGCTCAAGCCAGTGCATGTCCAGGCCCGTCTGAAGTTTGCCAATGACCATCTGGATGATCCAGAGGAGGAATGGGAGAAGGTCATGTGGTCTGATGAGACACAAATAGAGCTTTTTGGTCTAAACTCCACTCGCCGTGTTTGGAGGAAGAAGAAGGATGAGTACAACCCCAAGAACACCATCCCAACTGTGAAGCATGGAGGTGGAAACATCATTCTTTGGGGATGCTTTTCTGCAAAGGGGACAGGACGACTGCACCGTATTGAGGGGGAGGATGGATGGGGCCATGTATCGCGAGATCTTGGCCAACAACCTCCTTCCCTCAGTAAGAGCATTGAAGATGGGTCGTGGCTGGGTCTTCCAGCATGACAACGACCAGAAACACACAGCCAGGGCAACTAAGGAGTGGCTCCGTAAGAAGCATCTCAAGGTCCTGGAGTGGCCTAGCCAGTCTCCAGACCTGAAACCAATAGAAAATCTTTGGAGGGAGCTGAAAGTCCGTATTGCCCAGCGACAGCCCCGAAACCTGAAGGATCTGGAGAAGGTCTGTATGGAGGAGTGGGACAAAATCCCTGCTGCAGTGTGTGCAAACCTGGTCAAGACCTACAGGAAACGTATGATCTCTGTAATTGCAAACAAAGGGTTCTGTACCAAATATTAAGTTCTGCTTTTCTGATGTATCAAATACTTATGTCATGCAATAAAATGCTAATTAATTACATAAAAATCATACAATGTGATTTTCTGGAATTTTGTTTTAGATTCCGTCTCTCACGGTTGAACTGTACCTATGATAAAAATTATAGACCTCCACATGCTTTGTAAGTAGGAAAACCTGCAAAATCGGCAGTGTAACAAATACTTGTTCTCCCCACTGTATATAGAGAGGTGGTGACCCAGAGACTGGCAGACTGATGTAGAGAGGTGGTGACCCAGAGACTGGCAGACTGATGTAGAGAGGTGGTGACCCAGAGACTGGTAGACTGATGTAGAGAGGTGGTGACCCAGAGACTGGCAGACTGATGTAGAGAGGTGGTGACCCAGAGACTGGCAGACTGATGTAGAGAGGTGGTGACCCAGAGACTGGCAGACTGATGTATAGAGGTGGTGACCCAGAGACTGGCAGACTGATGTAGAGAGGTGGTGACCCAGAGACTGGCAGACTGGGGTAGAGAGGTGGTGACCCAGAGACTGGCAGACTGATGTAGAGAGGTGGTGACCCAGAGACTGGCAGACTGATGTAGAGAGGTGGTGACCCAGAGACTGGTAGACTGATGTAGAGAGGTGGTGACCCAGAGACTGGCAGACTGATGTAGAGAGTTGGTGACCCAGAGACTGGCAGACTGGGGTAGAGAGGTGGTGACCCAGAGACTGGCAGACTGATGTAGAGAGGTGGTGACCCAGAGACTGGCAGACTGATGTAGAGAGGTGGTGACCCAGAGACTGGCAGACTGGGGTAGAGAGGTGGTGACCCAGAGACTGGCAGACTGATGTAGAGAGGTGTTAACCCAGAGACTGGCAGACTGATGTAGAGAGGTGGTGACCCAGAGACTGGCAGACTGATGTAGAGAGGTGGTGACCCAGAGACTGGCAGACTGATGTAGAGAGGTGGTGACCCAGAGACTGGCAGACTGATGTAGAGAGGTGGTGACCCAGAGACTGGCAGACTGATGTAGAGAGGTGGTGACCCAGAGACTGGCAGACTGATGTAGAGAGGTGGTGACCCAGAGACTGGCAGACTGGGGTAGAGAGGTGGTGACCCAGAGACTGGCAGACTGGGGTAGAGAGGTGGTGACCCAGAGACTGGCAGACTGATGACCCAGAGACTGGCAGACTGATGTAGAGAGGTGGTGACCCAGAGACTGGCAGACTGATGTAGAGAGGTGGTGACCCAGAGACTGGCAGACTGATGTAGAGAGGTGGTGACCCAGAGACTGGCAGACTGATGTAGAGAGGTGGTGACCCAGAGACTGGCAGACTGATGTAGAGAGGTGGTGACCCAGAGACTGGCAGACTGATGTAGAGAGGTGGTGACCCAGAGACTGGCAGACTGATGTAGAGAGGTGGTGACCCAGAGACTGGCAGACTGATGTAGAGAGGTGGTGACCCAGAGACTGGCAGACTGATGTAGAGAGGTGGTGACCCAGAGACTGGGCAGACTGATGTAGAGAGGTGGGTGACCCAGAGACTGGCAGACTGATGTAGAGAGGTGGTGACCCAGAGACTGGCAGACTGATGTAGAGAGGTGGTGACCCAGAGACTGGCAGACTGATGTAGAGAGGTGGTGACCCAGAGACTGGCAGACTGATGTAGAGAGGTGGTGACCCAGAGACTGGCAGACTGATGTAGAGAGGTGGTGACCCAGAGACTGGCAGACTGATGTAGAGAGGTGGTGACCCAGAGACTGGGCAGACTGATGTAGAGAGAGGTGGTGACCCAGAGACTGGCAGACTGATGTAGAGAGGTGGTGACCCAGAGACTGGCAGACTGATGTAGAGAGGTGGTGACCCAGAGACTGGCAGACTGATGTAGAGAGGTGGTGACCCAGAGACTGGCAGACTGATGTAGAGAGGTGGTGACCCAGAGACTGGCAGACTGATGTAGAGAGGTGGTGACCCAGAGACTGGCAGACTGATGTAGAGAGGTGGTGACCCAGAGACTGGCAGACTGATGTAGAGAGGTGGTGACCCAGAGACTGGCAGACTGATGTAGAGAGGTGGTGACCCAGAGACTGGCAGACTGATGTAGAGAGGTGGTGACCCAGAGACTGGCAGACTGATGTAGAGAGGTGGTGACCCAGAGACTGGCAGACTGATGTAGAGAGGTGGTGACCCAGAGACTGGCAGACTGATGTAGAGAGGTGGTGACCCAGAGACTGGCAGACTGATGTAGAGAGGTGGTGACCCAGAGACTGGCAGACTGATGTAGAGAGGTGGTGACCCAGAGACTGGCAGACTGATGTAGAGAGGTGGTGACCCAGAGACTGGCAGACTGATGTAGAGAGGTGGTGACCCAGAGACTGGCAGACTGATGTAGAGAGGTGGTGACCCAGAGACTGGCAGACTGATGTAGAGAGGTGGTGACCCAGAGACTGGCAGACTGATGTAGAGAGGTGGTGACCCAGAGACTGGCAGACTGATGTAGAGAGGTGGTGACCCAGAGACTGGCAGACTGATGTAGAGTGGTGACCCAGAGACTGGCAGACTGATGTAGAGGTGGTGACCCAGAGACTGGCAGACTGATGTGAGAGGTGGTGACCCAGAGACTGGCAGACTGATGTAGAGAGGTGGTGACCCAGAGACTGGCAGACTGATGTAGAGAGGTGGTGACCCAGAGACTGGCAGACTGGTAGAGAGGTGGTGACCCAGAGACTGGCAGACTGATGTAGAGAGGTGGTGACCCAGAGACTGGCAGACTGATGTAGAGAGGTGGTGACCCAGAGACTGGCAGACTGATGTAGAGAGGTGGTGACCCAGAGACTGGCAGACTGATGTAGAGAGGTGGTGACCCAGAGACTGGCAGACTGATGTAGAGAGGTGGTGACCCAGAGACTGGCAGACTGATGTAGAGAGGTGGTGACCCAGAGACTGGCAGACTGATGTAGAGAGGTGGTGACCCAGAGACTGGCAGACTGATGTAGAGAGGTGGTAACCCAGAGACTGGCAGACTGATGTAGAGGGTGTGAACCCAGAGACCGGCAGACTGATGTAGAGAGTGGTGACCCAGAGACTGGCAGACTGATGTAGAGAGGTGGTAACCCAGAGACTGGCAGACTGATGTAGAGAGGTGGTGACCCAGAGACTGGCAGACTGATGTAGAGGTGGTGACCCAGAGACTGGCAGACTGATGTAGAGAGGTGGTGACCCAGAGACTGGCAGACTGATGTAGAGAGGTGGTGACCCAGAGACTGGCAGACTGATGTATAGAGAGGTGGTGACCCAGAGACTGGCAGACTGATGTAGAGAGGTGGTGACCCAGAGACTGGCAGACTGATGTAGAGAGGTGGTGACCCAGAGACTGGCAGACTGATGTAGAGAGGTGGTGACCCAGAGACTGGCAGACTGATGTAGAGAGGTGTTAACCCAGAGACTGGCAGACTGATGTAGAGAGGTGTTAACCCAGAGACTGGCAGACTGATGTAGAGAGGTGGTGACCCAGAGACTGGCAGACTGATGTAGAGAGGTGGTGACCCAGAGACTGGCAGTGTGAATTAAAACTTTATTGTCCGCTCGACTGCACAGAAATTGATTGTATAGGAACCAGGAGGACTAGATTAGACACAGTGCCAGGCCCAGTGGCCTATGATCGAATAGTTTCAGGTCAAAGGTAGTCCCCTGTAGCTCAGTTGGTAGAGCATGGCATTTGCAACGCCAGGGTTGTGGGTTCGATTCCCACGGGGGGCCAGTATGAAGAAGAAGAAAAATGTATGCACTCACTAACTGTAAGTCACTCTGGATAAGAGCGTCTGCTAAATGACTAAAATGTAAATGTAAATGTAAAAATGTACTATGCTATGCAGACTAGCTACTTCTCCTTTGCTAGCTAGACAACTAAAGCTAACACACAATCACATCAAGCAGCTGAAATGGCGGCAAACTATGTGCACTTTCATTTGTTTTACCTTAGTTTCTATTGCCATTTCTTTGGATATACAGTGGGGGAAAAAAAGTATTTAGTCAGCCACCAATTGTGCAAGTTCTCCCACTTAAAAAGATGAGAGAGGCCTGTAATTTTCATCATAGGTACACGTCAACTATGACAGACAAATTGAGGGGAAAAAATCACATTGTAGGATTTTTTATGAATTTATTTGCAAATTATGGTGGAAAATAAGTATTTGGTCACCTACAAACAAGCAAGATTTCTGGCTCTCACAGACCTGTAACTTCTTCTTTAAGAGGCTCCTCTGTCCTCCACTCGTTACCTGTATTAATGGCACCTGTTTGAACTTGTTATCAGTATAAAAGACACCTGTCCACAACCTCAAACAGTCACACTCCAAACTCCACTATGGCCAAGACCAAAGAGCTGTCAAAGGACACCAGAAACAAAATTGTAGACCTGCACCAGGCTGGGAAGACTGAATCTGCAATAGGTAAGCAGCTTGGTTTGAATAAATCAACTGTGGGAGCAATTATTAGGAAATGGAAGACATACAAGACCACTGATAGTCTCCCTCGATCAGGGGCTCCACGCAAGATCTCACCCTGTGGGGTCAAAATGATCACAAGAACGGTGAGCAAAAATCCCAGAACCACACGGGGGGACCTAGTGAATGACCTGCAGAGAGCTGGGACCAAAGTAACAAAGCCTACCATCAGTAACACACTACGCCGCCAGGGACTCAAATCCTGCAGTGCCAGACGTGTCCCCCTGCTTAAGCCAGTACATGTCCAGGCCCGTCTGAAGTTTGCTAGAGTGCATTTGGATGATCCAGAAGAGGATTGGGAGAATGTCATATGGTCAGATGAAACCAAAATAGAACTTTTGGTAAAAACTCAACTTGTCGTGTTTGGAGGACAAATAATGCTGAGTTGCATCCAAAGAACACCATACCTACTGTGAAGCATGGGGGTGGAAACATCATGCTTTGGGGCTGTTTTTCTGCAAAGGGACCAGGACGACTGATCCGTGTAAAGGAAAGAATGAATGGGGCCATGTATCGTGAGATTTTGAGTGAAAACCTCCTTCCATCAGCAAGGGCATTGAAGATGAAACGTGGCTGGGTCTTTCAGTATGACAATGATCCCAAACACACCGCCCGGGCAACGAAGGAGTGGCTTCGTAAGAAGCATTTCAAGGTCCTGGAGTGGCCTAGCCAGTCTCCAGATCTCAACCCCATAGAAAATCTTTGGAGGGAGTTGAAAGTCTGTGTTGCCCAGCGACAGCCCCAAAACATCACTTCTCTAGAGGAGATCTGCATGGAGGAATGGGCCAAAATACCAGCAACAGTGTGTGAAAACCTTGTGAAGACTTACAGAAAACGTTTGACCTGTGTCATTGCCAACAAAGGGTATATAACAAAGTATTGAGAAACTTTTGTTATTGACCAAATACTTATTTTCCACCATAATTTGCAAATAAATTCATTAAAAATCCTACAATGTGATTTTCTGGAGAAAAAATTTCTCATTTTGTCTGTCATAGTTGACGTGTACCTATGATGAAAATTACAGGCCTCTCATCTTTTTAAGTGGGAGAACATGCACAATTGGTGGCTGACTAAATACTTTTTTCCCCCACTGTATCCTTTATAATGATCCTGATAGATTAATTCACCTGACTCAGAGAAGCTGTCAGTCTCATCAAGTTCATGCATGGCACATTGCAGATCACCAAAAAAACGGCTAAATTGTTCCACACCCAGACCAGGGGTAATTTTGGCTCGAGATTCTTTTTTCGACCGATTTGTTTGTCAAAAGCAATTTCCGGGCCAGAAAAAGGACAGCTATTTGAAAATATACAGTGGCTTGTGAAAGTATTTACCCCCCTTGGCATTTTTCCTATTTTGTTGCCTTACAACCTGGAATAAAAAAATTTGGGGGGTTTGTGTCATTTGATTTACCCAGCATGCCCACCACTTTGAAGATGCAAAATATTTTTTATTGTGAAACAAACAAGAAATAAGACAAAAAAACAGAAAACTTGAGCGTGCATAACTATTCACCCCCCCCAAAGTCAATACTTTGTAGAGCCACCTTTTGCAGCAATTACAGCTGCAAGTCTCTTGGGGTATGTCTCTATAAGCTTGGTACATCTAGCCACTGGGATTTTGGCCCATTCTTCAAGGCAAAACTGCTCCAGCTCCTTGAAGTTGGATGGGTTCCGCTGGTGTACAGCAATCTTTAAGTCATACCACAGATTTTCAATTGGATTGAGGTCTGGGCTTTGACTAGGCCATTCCAAGACATTTAAATGTTTCCCCTTAAACCACTCGAGTGTTGCTTTAGCAGTATGCTTAGGGTCATTGTCCTGCTGGAAGGTGAACCTCCGTCCCGGTCTCAAATCTCTGGAAGACTGACACAGGTTTCGGGTATATTTCTTAGAATGCACTCAAAAATACCTTTTCATAAATACAAGGGGTGTATTTGCATATATAAAAACATTAACATAAAATGGGTGAACAGGGCTGCAACAACCAAAAACTTGCTCTGTCTAGGGCTAACTGCACTCACTTGTGCTGTCTAGACTGCCTCCTTAATTACAGTTGTTGTCACGTTCTGTTGCATAATTCAGTGTGTCAATAGCAGGATACCCTCAGATTAAAAATCAACACGCTTGGCTCTAGATTACACCTATCCATACATACATTTACGTCATTTAGCAGACGCTCTTAACCAGAGCGACTTACAAATAGGTGCATTCACCTTATAGCCAGTGGGATAACCACTTTACAATGTTTTTTTTGGGGGGTAGAAGGATTACTTTATCCTATCCCAGGTATTCCTTAAAGAGGTGGGGTTTCAAATGTCTCCGGAAGGTGGTGAGTGACTCTGCTGTCCTGGCGTCGTGAGGGAGCTTGTTCCACCATTGGGGTGCCAGAGCAGCGAATAGCTTTGACTGGGCTGAGCGGGAACTGTGCTTCCGCAGACGAAGGGGAGCCAGCAGGCCAGAGGTGGATGAACGCAGTACCCTCGTTTGGGTGTAGGGACTGATCAGAGCCTGAAGGTACGGAGGTGCCGTTCCCCTCACAGCTCCGTAGGCAAGCACCATGGTCTTGTAGCAGATACGAGCTTCAACTGGAAGCCAGTGGAGTGTGCGGAGGAGCGGGGTGACGTGAGAGAACTTGGGAAGGTTGAACACCAGACGGGCTGCGGCATTCTGGATGAGTTGTAGGGGTTTAATGGCACAGGCAGGGAGCCCAGCCAACAGCGAGTTGCAGTAATCCAGACGGGAGATGACAAGTGCCTGGATTAGGACCTGTGCCGCTTCCTGTGTAAGGCAGGGTCGTACTCTCCGAATGTTGTAGAGCATGAACCTACAGGATCGGGTCACCGCCTTGATGTTAGCGGAGAACGACAGGGTGTTGTCCAGGGTCACGCCAAGGCTCTTCGCACTCTGGGAGGAGGACACAAATAAAATTGCAAACAATGTAAAGTATCTCAAATTTGTGCACAAATTTGTTTACATCCGTGTTAGTGAGCATTTCTCCTTTGCCAAGATAATCCATCCACCTGACAGGTGTGGCATATCAAGAAGCTGATTAAACAGCATGATCATTACACAGGTGCACCTTGTGCTGGGGACAATAAAAGGCCACTCTAAAATGTGCAGTTTTGTCACACTACAAAATGCCAAAGATGTCTCAAGATTTGAGGGAGTGTGCAATTGGCATGCTGACTACATGAATGTCCACCAGAGCCTCTAACGTCGTTTTAGAGTTTTTTTTTATTTCACCTTTATTTAACCAGGTAAGCCAGTTGAGAACAAGTTCTCATTTACAACTGCGACCTGGCCAAGATAAAGCAAAGCAGTGCGATAAAAACAACAGAGTTACATATGGGGTAAAACTAAACATAAAGTCAAAAATACAACAGAAAATATATATACAGTGTGTGCGAATGTAGTAAGTTATGGAGGTAAGGCAATAAATAAATAGGCCATAGTGCAAAAATAGTTAGACCAGTATCCCTTCTTTCTTTTCTCTCCAAAACTATTGAGCGTGCCGTCTTTAGCCAACTCTCTTGCTATCTCTCTCAGAATGACCTTCTTGATCCAAACCATCAGGTTTCAAGACTGGTCATTCAACTGAGACTGCTCTTCTCTGTGTCACGGAGGCTCTCCGCACTGCTAAAGCTAACTCTCTCTCCTCTGCTCTTGTCCTTCTAGACCTGTCTGCTGCCTTTGATACTGTGAACCATCAGATCCTCCTCTCCACCCTCTCCGAGCTGGGCATCTCCGGCGCGGCTCACTCTTGGATTGCGTCCTACCTGACCGGTCGCTCCTACAAAGTGGCGTGGCGAGAAGCTGTCTCCGCACCACGTGCTCTCACCACTGGTGTCCCCCAGGGCTCAGTTCTAGGCCCTCTCCTATTCTCGCTATACACCAAGTCACTTGGCACTGTCATATCCTCACATGGCCTCTCCTATCATTGCTACGCTGACGACACACAACTAATCTTCTCCTTTCCCCTTCTGATAACCAGGTGTCGAATCGCATCTCTGCATGTCTGGCAGACATATCAGTATGGATGACGGATCACCACCTCAAGCTGAACCTCGGCAAGACGGAGCTGCTCTTCCTCCCGGGGAAGGACTGCCCGTTCCATGATCTCGCCATCACGGTTGACAACTCCGTTGTGTCCTCCTCCCAGAGTGCGAAGAGCCTTGGCGTGACCCTGGACAACACCCTGTCGTTCTCCGCTAACATCAAGGCGGTGACCCGATCCTGTAGGTTCATGCTCTACAACATTCGGAGAGTACGACCCTGCCTTACACAGGAAGCGGCACAGGTCCTAATCCAGGCACTTGTCATCTCCCGTCTGGATTACTGCAACTCGCTGTTGGCTGGGCTCCCTGCCTGTGCCATTAAACCCCTATAACTCATCCAGAATGCCGCAGCCCGTCTGGTGTTCAACCTTCCCAAGTTCTCTCACGTCACCCCGCTCCTCCGCACACTCCACTGGCTTCCAGTTGAAGCTCGCATCTGCTACAAGACCATGGTGCTTGCCTACGGAGCTGTGAGGGGAACGGCACCTCTGTACCTTCAGGCTCTGATCAGTCCCTACACCCAAACGAGGGCACTGCGTTCATCCACTTCTGGCCTGCTGGCTCCCCTACCTCTGCGGAAGCATAGTTCCCGCTCAGCCCAGTCAAAACTGTTCGCTGCTCTGGCACCCCAATGGTGGAACAAGCTCCCTCACGACGCCAGGACAGCAGAGTCACTCACCACCTTCCGGAGACATTTGAAACCCCACCTCTTTAAGGAATACCTGGGATAGGATAAAGTAATCCTTCTACCCCCACCCCCCCCTTTACTCCTACCCCCCCCAAAAAATAAATAAAAATAAAATAAAATGGTAAGGTGGTTATCCTACTGGCTATAAGGTGAATGCACCTATTTGTAAGTCGCTCTGGATAAGAGCGTCTGCTAAATGACGTAAATGTAAATGTAAGTTGGCAGCAGAGAACTGGAAGGAATGGTGGCCAAAGGAGGCGATGGCTTTGGGGATGACCAGTGAGATATACCCGCTGGAGCGCAGACTACGGGTGGGTGTTGCTATGGTGACCAGTGAGCTAAGGTAAGACAGGGATTTGCCTAGCAGTGATTTATAGATGACCTGGAGCCAGTGGGTTTGTCGACAAATTTGTAGTGAGGGCCAGCCAACAAGAGCGTACAGGTCACAATGGTGGGTAGTATATGGGGCTTTGGTGACAAAACGGATGGCACTGTGATAGACTACATCCAATTTGCTGAGTAGAGTGTTGGAGGCTATTTTGTAAATGACATCGCCGAAGTCAAGGATCGGTAGGATAGTCAGTTTTACGAGGGCATGTTTGGCAGCATGAGTGAAGGAGGCTTTGTTGCGAAATAGGAAGCCGATTCTAGATCTAACTTTTGATTGGAGACACGTAGGTATTTGTAGTTGTCCACATACTCTAGGTCAGACCCGCCGAGAGTAGTGATTCTAGTAGGGTGGGCGGGTGCAAGCAGCGTTCGATTGAAGAGCATGCATTTAGTTTTACTAGTGTTTAAGAGCAGTTGGAGGCTACGGAAGGAGTGTTGTATGGCATTGAAGCTCGTTTGGAGGTTTGTTAACACAGTGTCCAATGAAGGGCCAGATGTATACAAAATGTTGTCGTCCGCATAGAGGTGGATCTGAGAGTCACCAGCAGCAAGAGAAACATCATTGATATACACAGAGAATAGAGTCGGCCCGAGAAATAAACCCTGTGGCACCCCAATAGAGACAGCCAGAGGTCCAGACAACAGGCCCTCCGATTTGACACATTGAACTCTATCTGAGAAGTAGTTGGTGAACCAGGTGAGGCAGTCATTAGAGAAACCAAGGCTATTTAGTCTGCCAATAAGAATGCGATGGTTGACAGAGTCGAAAGCCTTGGCCAGGTCGATGAAGACGGCTGCGCAGTACTGTCTTTTATCGATCGCGGCTATAATATCGTTTAGGACCTTGAGCGTGGCTGAGGTGCACCCATGACCAGCCCGGAAACCGGATTGCATAGCGGAGAAGGTACGGTGGGATTCTAAATGGTCGGTGATCTGTTTGTTAACTTGGCTTTTAAATACTTTCGAAAGGCAGGGCAGGATGGATATAGGTCTGTAACAGTTTGGATCTAGAGGGGGGGAGGGGGGGGGCATGGGCAAGTTGCAGCAGAGGGTGCAGAGCTGGTGTCTGGGGCAGTGGTAGCCAGGTGGAAAGCATGGCCAGCCGTAGCAAAATGCTTGTTGAAATTCTCAATTATTGTAGATTTATCGGTGGTGACAGTGTTTCCTAGCCTCAGTGCAGTGGGTAGCTGGGAGGAGGTGCTCTTCTTTTCCATGGACTTTACAGTGTCCCAAAACTTTTTGGAGTTAGTGCTACAGGATGCAAATTTCTGTTTGAAAAAGCTAGCCTTTGGTTTCCTAACTGATTGTGTATATTGGTTCCTGACTTCCCTGAAAAGTTGCATATCGTGGACATATTTGGCCTTACAACCGCAGACCATGTGTATGGCGATTTCTTGATGTCAACGTTGTGAACAGAGTGCCCCATGGTGGCGGTATGGTTATGGTATGGGCAGGCATAAACTACAGACTACGAACACAAATGCATTTTATCGATGGCAATTTGAATGCACAAAAATACAGTGACGCGATCCTGAGGCCATTGTGAGGCCCATGTTTTTTAAGGTATCTGTGACCAACAGATGCATATCTGTATTCCCAGTCATGTGAAATCCATAGATTAGGGCCTAATGAATTTATTTCAATTGACTGATTTCCTCATATGAACTGTAACTCAGTAAAATCTTTGAAATTGTTGCATGTTGCGTTTATATTTTTGTTCAGTATAATTTGTAAACATTTCAACTGTATTAAATGATTACTTTTTCAATTCCACAAAATATGAACACCCATCAAATTAAAGTTATCTTAGGGCCTCCCGAGTTGCGCAGCGGTCTAAGGTAGAGGTGTCACTACAGACCCAGGTTTGATCCCGGGCTGTATCACAATCGGTCGTGATCGGGAGTCCCATAGGGCGGCGCACAATTGGCCCAGCGTCACCCAGGTTAGGGGAGGGTTTGGCCGGGGGTGCTTTACTTGGCTCATCGCACTGTAGCGACTCCTTGTGGCAGGCCGGGGGCCTGCAGGCTGACCTCGGTCTTCAGTTGAACAGTGTTTCCTCCGGCACATTGGTGCAGCTGGCTTCCGGGTTAAGCGGGCGGGTGTTAAGAAGCGCGGTTTGGCGGGTCATGTTTTGGAGGACGCATGACTTGACCTTCACCTCTAGAGCCCGTTGGGGAGTTGCAGCTATGAGACAAAATCGAAATTGGGGAGAAAAACTAAAACAATTATCTCGAGACTGTGTTAAATCCCTGATGCAACGGAAAGCAATGTATTCCATTGAGCCCATTTCAGCCATTACCAGGGTGTATTTGACAGGTCATTATATCAATTTCAGCGGTCGTAATGTTAACGTGAAAAAATGACAGGCAAAAGCAAGAGTATGAAAGAGTCGCAGGAGTAAGATGAAAGCGATCCAGTGAGATTCAAGTGACAAGTGGATTTTGCACCCCTCAAACACAGGAAATAGATGGATGAGAAAGACAGATCCTCAGGTGGGTGGGGCATGCTCGTTGCTATTACAAGGTGTAGATAACTGGCGTGACTACCTTACCTAGCAACCTTACCTAGCAACCGTACCTATGAATGTTACCTGACATGGGCTAATTGAGTGACTGACATATCAAGTGGAAAACTGCTGATGCACCACAAAATGTAGTGTATTCTACTTTTCTTACTCTAAACAGAAAGTGTGCCTGTTTGGTTCCAGTGCGCCTGTTTTGCGCACTGGACTGTTTGACGCAATTCTGCGTAACTCTGTATTCCGGAATAAACTCTGTATTCTGTGATTTACCCTTTTGCACCTGACTCCTTCAAATCACCCATCACAGAATCACCCACCCGCTATGGAGTCAGCGGGAGAGGAGCGCATGCCTGGAGTCGTGGCACGGGTCCAGGAGCATTCCACGATGCTAGCCAGCTTGGGAGAAGCGATGCATCGGGTTCTTCAGGTCGTCCAACGCCTGGAGAGGAGAGGACCCGATCTGTCAGGACCAGCTGGGCGACCGGATCCAGCCACCCACACCCTAGCACCCAGAGGGATCCATATATCCCGACCACGGGATTTCGACAGGACAGCTGCTCTCTGCCAGGGATTCCTCCTACAACTGGAGCTATACTATTCCAGCATCAGCCCGGCCCCATCGGAGCGGGAGAAGGTGTCCGCCCTCGTCTCCTGCCTCTCGGGGAAAGCCCTGGAGTGGGCCAACGCGGTCTGGAATGAAGGAGGAGCCGTGTTGGACAACTAGGGGGAGTTCGCTTCGATCACCCGCCCAAGGGTCGAGAGGCAGGCGAGCAGCTGGTCCACCTAAGGCAGAGGACGAGGACCGCGCAGGACTTCGCCCTGCAGTTCCGGACTCTAGCAGCTGGGTCCGGGTGGAACGAGCGGGCCCTCATCGACCACTTCCAGTGCCATCTGCAGGAGGACGTCCGAAGGGAGCTAGCCTGCTGGGACACCATGTTGTCCTTCACTCAACTGGTGGACATGGCCATCCGGTTGGACAACCTGCTGGCGGCCAGAGGACATCCTGGAGGGGGCCTGCCCGTTCGAACCCTGCCCGACTCGGATCATGAGCTGATGGAGCGGCGATCCGGGAGAGCGGAGGACGACAGCGCAAGTGTCACGATGTCGTCAGCATTATTTTGGGCCGGGAGGCAGCAGGCAGGGCACTCTCGCATCACCCCAGGTATCGAACACCCACACGTTCAGAGCCCTCTGCTGCGCACTGTACCCTACCCATCCACTTTCCTGATTACATTGTAGTACCCCAGTGTAAGGCGCTGGTCGAGTCAGGCGCAGCTGGGAACTTTATGGACAGATCATTTTCACACAGTCTAGGCATTACATTGGTTCCCCTATCCATTCCACTCCTCATCAGAGCACTTGACAGTCGATCATTAGGGTCCGGGTTCATTAGGGAGGTTACAGCACCAGTCACTATGGTTACGCACGAGACTCATCGCGAGCAAGTCACTTTTTTAGTTATTGAGTCTCCTGCTTTCCCTGTGGTATTAGGTATTCCTTGGTTAGCACTCCACAACCCCACCTTTTCATGGCCACAGAGGGTTCTCATGGGGTGGTCGCGAGAGTGTCAGGGTAGGTGTCTCGGTGTTTCCGTTGGTGCAACCACGGTGGAAAGTCCAGACAGTACCTACACCGTGCGCATCCTCCCCGAATACCTCGATTTGGCGCTCGCGTTTTTCCAAAACGCAGGCGACCAAGTTACCACCTCATCGGGCGGGGGATTGCACGATAAACATCTGGGTAGACACTGTGCCTCCCAGGAGTCATGTGTATCCCCTGTCACAGGCTGAAACGGAGGCTATGGAGACATACGTCACCGAGTCCCTGCGCCAGGGGGTTATACATCCCTCCACTTTGCTCGCCTCCTCAAGTTTATTTTTTTTGAAGAAGAAAGACGGCGGTCTGCGCCCTTGCATTGATTACTGATCACTGAACAAGGGGACAATACGATTTAGTTATCCTCTCCCCCTCATTCCTTCAGTGAACAAGGTAATGCATGGGGCGCGCTTCTTAACCAAATTAGATCTCCAGAGTGGGTACAACCTGGTGCGTGTCCGAGACGAGTGGAAGACAGCAGTCAGCACAACCACGGGGCATTATGAATACCTGGTGATGCCTTACGGTTTGATGAATGCTCCGTCCATCTTCCAGTCCTTTGTGAATGAGGTGTTTCGGGACATGCTTGGTCGCGGTGTAGTGGTCTACATTGATGACATTCTGGTGTATTTCGCTACGCTCGCAGAGCATGTGTCCCTGGTTCGCAAAGTGCTGGCCCTACTGTTGGAAAATGACCTTTATGCCAAGGCAGAAAAGTGTCTGTTTTTCCAACAGTCCGTCTCCTTCCTCGGATACCGCATTACCACCTCAGGTGTGGAGATGGAGGGAGATCGCATTTCAGCCATGCATAATTGGCTGACTCCAACCATGGTAAAGGAGGTGCAGTGTTTTATTGGCTTTGCCAACTACTATCGGAGGTTTATCCGGGGCTTTGGCAAGGTCGCAGCTCCCATCACATCTCTGTTGAAGGGTGGGCCGTCCTGGCTCCGCTGGTCTGCTGAGGCAGACAGGGCCTTCTGTAACCTGAGGGTTCTGTTCACTTCAGCCCCGGTACTGGACAATCCCGATCCATCACTACCGTTCATAGTGGAGGTGGATGCGTCCGAGGTAGGGATAGGCGCGGTCCTCTCTCAACGCTCGGGCACGCAACCCAAGCTCCGCCCCTGTGCCTTCTTCTCCAAGAAGCTCAGCCCGGCGGAGCAGAACTACGACGTTGGTGATCGGGAGCGGTTGGCTGTTGTCCGAGCCCTGACCGTGTGGAGGCACTGGTTCGAGGGGGCGAAACACCCTTTCCTCGTCTGGACGGACCACCGTAACCTGGAGTCCATCCGGGCAGCGAGGAGGCTGAATGAAAAGGAGCTCTTGTCCGTGACCATCTGATCTACTGGACACACACGTCACCCTCCTCTGGTCACCCAGGTATCGGTCGTACAGTGCGCTGCCTGACCGGAAAGTACTGGTGGCCTACCTTGGCTAAGGACGTGAGGGTGTATGTCTCCTCCTGCTCGGTGTGCGCCCAGAGTAAGGCACCTAGGCACCTCCCAGCGGGTAAGTTACATAACTTACCAGTTCCACAACGACCATGGTCTCATCTAAGAGTTGATTTTCTAACTGATCTTCCCCTCTCTCAGGGTAACACCACCATCCTGTTCATTGTGGACCGCTTTTCTAAAGCCTGCCGCCTCCTTCCTCTGCCTGGTCTCCCCACAGCCCTGCAGACTGCGGAGGCCCTGTTTACACAGGTCTTCCGGCACTACGGGGTGCCAGAGGACATAGTGTCTGACCGGGGTCCCCAGTTCACATCCAAGGTCTGGAAGGCGTTCATGGAATGTCTGGGGGTCTTGGTCAGCCTGACCTCTGGTTTCCACCCCGAGTCTAATGGGCAGGTGGAACTGGTAAATCAGGATGTGGGAGGGTTCCTGTGGTCCTACTGCCAAGACCGGCCGGGGGAGTGGTCGGTGTTCTTGCCATGGACCCAATATGCCCAGAACTCTCTCCATCACTCCTCCTCTAACCTAACGCCATTCCAATGTGTTTTAGGTTACCAACCGGTTCTGGCACCAGAGCCAGACCGAGGCTCCTGCGGTGGATGACTGGTTTCGGCGCGTGGAGATGTGAAACGCTGCTCACGTCCACCTCCAACGTGCCGTGTGTCGTCAGAAGGCCAACGATGACCGCCACTGCAGTGAGTCCACCTGGAATCTGCCCCTCTGCCTGCCCTGCCGGAAGCTGAGCCCGCGGTTTGTGGGGCCGTTTAAAGTCCTGAGGAGGATAAATTAGGTTACCTATAGGTTATTACTCCCACATGATTATCGTATTAACCCCTCGTTCCATGTGTCTCTCCTCAGGCCGGTGGTGGCTGGTCCGCTCCAGGAGTCTGAGGTGCGGGAGTTCCCTCCGCCTCCTCTGGACATCGAGGGGGCCCCGGCGTACTCCGTCCGTTCCATCCTGGATTCGAGGCGTCAGGTGGGGGGCCTTCAGTACCTCGTGGAGTGGGAGGGGTACGGTCCGGAGGAGCGGTGCTGGGTCCCGGTGAGGGATATTCTCGATCCTTCCCTGTTGCAGGATTCCACCGTCGCCATCCGGCTCACCCTGCTCCGCGTCCTCCTGGCCGTCCCCGAGGCCGGTGTCAAGGGGGGGGTACTGTCACGATTCCTCTCCTGGTTCGGGCAGTCTTTGGCATTCGTCGTCACCGGCCTTCTAGCCACTGCCGCTCAGTTTGGAAAGCAAAGGCTACCTTTTTCAAACAGAAATGTGCATCCTGTAGCACTAACTCCAAAAAGTTTTGGGACACTAAAGTCCATGGAGAATAAGAGCACCTGCTGCCAACTGCCCACTGCACTGAGGCTAGGAAACACTGTCACCACCGATAAATCTACAATAATCGAGAATTTCAACAAGCATTTTGCTACGGCTGGCCATGCTTTCCATCTGGCTACCAATACCCCGGCCACCAGCTCTGCACTCTCCGCTGCAACTTGCCCATGCCCCCCCTGCTTCTCCTTTACACAAATTCAGACAGCTGATGTTCTGAAAGAGCAGAAAAATCTGGACCCCTACAAATCAGCTGGGCTAGACAATATGGACCCTTTCTTTCTAAAATTAGCCGCCGAAATTGTCGCAACCCCTATTACTAGCCTGTTCAACCTCTCTTTCGTAATGTCTGAGATCCCCAGAGATTGGAAAGCTGCCGCGGTCATCCCCCTCTTCAAAGGGGGTGGCACTCTAGATCCAAACTGTTACAGACCTGCAGTGAGGGAAAAAAGTATTTGATCCCCTGCTGATTTTGTACGTTTGCCCACTGACAAAGACATGATCAGTCTATAATTTTAATGGTAGGTTTATTTGAACAGTGAGAGACAGAATAACAACAACAAAATCCAGAAAAACGCATGTCAAAAATGTTATGAATTGATTTGCATTTTAATGAGGGAAATAAGTATTTGACCCCTCTGCAAAACATTACTTAGTACTTGGTGGCAAAACCCTTGTTGGCAATCACAGAGGTCAGACGTTTCTTGTAGTTGGCCACCAGGTTTGCACACATCTCAGGAGGGATTTTGTTCCACTCCTCTTTGCAGATTACTTCATGTACAATTACCATCTAGTTATTATTGTACTGCATGCTCATCCTCTTACGCCGTTTAAACTAGAAACGTCATTCAAACTTTATAAACATGGAGAATGATCTGGATTAGGTTGCTTGCATGCAATTTGGTATTTTATTAGGATCCCCATTAGCTGTTGTGAAAGCAGCAGCTTCTCTTCCTGGGGTCCACACAGAACATGAAACTTGACATAATACAGAACATTAATAGACAAGAACAGCTCAAGGACAGAACTACATCAATTAAAAAGTGGGACATGTAGCCTACATATCAATACACACACAAAAACTAGCTAGGTCAAATAGGGGAGAGGCGTTGTGCCGTGAGGTGTTGCGTTATCGGTTTTTTTAAACCAGGTTTGCTGTTTATTTGAGCAATATGAGATGGAACTGAGTTCCATGCAATAATGGCTCTATATAATACTGTACACTTTCTTGAAAATGTTCTGGATTTGGGGACTGTGAAAAGACCCCTGGTGGCATAAGTGTGTCTGTCAGAGCTGTGTGTAAATTTACTATGCAAACAATTTGGAATTTAACACAATATTTCTTATAAAAATAAGAAGTGATGCTTTCAGTCTCTCCTCAACTCTTAGCCAAGCGAGACTGGCATGCATAGTATTTATATTAGCCCTCTGATTACAATAAAGAGCAAGACGTGCCACTCTGTTCTGGGCCAGCTGCAGCTTAACTAAGTCTTTCCTTGCAGCACTGGACCACACGACTGAACAATAATCAAGATAAGAGCCTGCAGGACTTGCTTTTTGGAGTGCGGTATCATAAAAGCAGAGCATCTCTTTATTATGGACAGACCTCTCTCCATCTTTACAACCATTGAATCTAAACTCCGCAAAAAAAGAAACGTCCTCTCACTGTCAACTGCGTTTATTTTCAGCAAACTTAACATGTGTAAACTTTTATGAACATAACAAGATTCAACAACTGAGACATAAACTGAACAACTTCCACAGACATGTGACTAACAGAAATTGAATAATGTGTCCCTGAACAAAGGGGGGGGTCAAAATCAAAAGTAAGTCAGTATCTGGTGTGGCCACCAGCTGCATTAAGTACTGCAGTGCATCTCCTCCTCATAGACTGCACCAGATTTGCCAGTTCTTGCTGTGAGATGTTACCCCGCTCTTCCACCAAGGCACCTGCAAGTTCCCTGACATTTCTGGGGGGAATGGCCCTAGCCCTCACCCTCCGATCCAACAGGTCCCAGACGTTCTCAATGGGATTGAGATCCGGGCTCTTCACTGGCCATGGCAGAACACTGACATTCCAGTCTTGCAGGAAATTACGCACAGAACGAGCAGTATGGCTGGTGGCATTGTCATGCTGGAAGGTCATGTCAGGATGAGCCTGCAGGAAGGGTACCACATGAGGGAGGAGGATGTCTTCCCTGTAACTCACAGTGTTGAGATTGCCTGCAATGACAACAAGCTCAGTCCGATGATGCTGTGACACACCGCCCCAGACCATGATGGACCCTCCACCTCCAAATCGATCCCGCTCCAGAGTACAAGCCTCGGTGTAGCGCTCATTCTTCGACAATAAACGCAAATCAGACCATCACCCCTGGTGAGACAAAACCGTGACTCGTCAGTGAAGAGCACTTTTTGCCAGTCCTGTCTGGTCCAGCGACAGTGTGTTTGTGCCCATTGTTGCCGGTGATGTCTGGTGAGGACCTGCATTACAACAGGCCTACAAGCACTCAGTCCAGCCTCTCTCAGCCTATTGCGGACAGTCTGAGCACTGATGGAGGGATTGTGCATTCCTGGTGTAACTCGGGCAGTTGTTGTTGCCATCCTGTACCTGTCCTGCAGGTGTGATGTTCGGATGTACCGATCCTGTGCAGGTGTTGTTACACGTGGTCTGCCACTGCGAGGACGATCAGTTGTCCGTCCTGTCTCCCTGTAGCGTTGTCTTAGGCGTCTCACAGTATGGACATTGCAATTTATTGCCCTGGCCACATCTGCAGTCCTCATACCTCCTTGCAGCATGCCTAAGGCACGTTCACGCAGATGAGCAGGGACCCTGGGCATCTTTCTTTTGGTGTTTTTCAGAGTCAGTAGAAAGGCCTCTTTAGTGTCCTAAGTTTTCATAACTGTGACCTTAATTGCCTACTGTCTGTAAGCTGTTAGTGTCTTAACGACCGTTCCACAGGTGCATGTTCATTAATTGCTTATGGTTCATTGAACAAGCATGGGAAACAGTGTTTAAACACTTTACAATGAAGATCTGTGAAGTTATTTGGATTTTTACTAATTATCTTTGAAAGACAGGGTCCTGAAAAAGGGACTTTTCTTTTTTTGCTGAGTTTATATGTTTTGACCATGACAGTTTACTAACTAAGGTAACACTAAGTAATTTAGGATTCTTTTTGTTGAGTTTAGTCACATATGTTCTCAATTTGCAATAAGTCAGATGTGCAGCCAGGCTTACAGTTGAAATCGGAAGTTTACATACACTTAGGTTGGAGTCATTAAAACTCGTTTTTCAACCACTCCACAAATGTCTTGTTAACAAACTATAGTTTTACAAGTCAGTTAGGACATCTACTTTGTGCATGACACAAGTAATTTTTCCAACAATTGTTTACAGACAGATTATTTCACTTATAATTCACTGTATCACAATTCCAGTGGGTCAGAAGTTTACATACACTAAGTTGACTGTGCCTTTAAACAGCTTGGAAAATTCCAGAAAATGATGTCATGGCTTTAGAAGCTTCTGATAGGCTAATTGACATCATTTAAGTCAATTGGATGTATACCTGTGGATGTATTTCAAGGCATACCTTCAAACTGTGCCTCTTTGCTTGACATCATGGGAAAATCAAAAGAAATCAGCCAAGACCTCAGAAAAAAAAATAGTAGACATCCACAAGTCTTCTTCTTCCTTGGGAGCAATTTCCAAACGCCTGAAGGTACCACGTTCATCTGTACAAACAATAGTACGCAAGTATAAACACCATGCGACCACATAGCCGTCATACCGCTCAGGAAGGAGACGCGTTCTGTCTCCTAGAGATGAACGTACTTTGGTGCAAAAAGTGCAAATCAATCCCAGAACAACAGCAAAGGACCTTCTGAAGATGCTGGAGGAAACCGGTACAAAAGTATTTATATCCACAGTAAAACGAGTCCTATATTGACATAACTTGAAAGGCCGCTCAGCAAGGAAGAAGCCACTGCTCCAAAACAACCATAAAAAAGGCAGACTACAGTTTGCAACTGCACATGGGGACAAAGATTGTACTTTTTGGAGAAATGTCCTCTGGTCTGATGAAACAAAAATAGAACTGTTTGGCCATAATGACCATCGTTATGTTTGGAGTTAAAAGGGGAAGGCTTGCAAGTGAAGTACACCATCCCAACCGTGAAGCACGGGGGTGGCAGCATCATGCTGTGGGGGTGGTTTGCTGCCGGAGGGTCTGGTGCACTTCACAAAATAGATGGCATCATGAGGAAGGAAAATTATGTGGATTTAGGAAGTTAAAGGAAGTTAAAGCGTGATCCTAACTGACCTAAGACAGGGAATTTTTACTAGGATTAAATGTCAGGAATTGTGAAAAACAGAGTTTAAATGTATATGGCTAAGGTGTATGGAAACTTCCGACTTCAACTGTATGCGTTTCCCACCGTAAAGAATGGAGAAGGTGGTGTTATGGTGTGGGGGTGCTTTGCTGGTGACGATGTCTGTGATTTATTTAGAATTCAAGGCACACTTAACCAGCATGGCTACCACAGCATTGATACGCCATCACATCTGGTTTGGGCTTAGTAGGACTATCATTTGTTTTTCAACAGGACAATGACCCAACACACCTCCAGGCTGTGTAAGGGCTATTTTACCAAGGAGAGTGATGGAGTGCTGCATCAGATGACCTGGCCTCCACAATCCCTCGACCTCAACCCAATTGAGATGGTTTGGGATGAGTCGGACCGCCAATTATAGAATCAACTTTTCTACCTGTTCTTGACGATGTTGATACCATCTACTAAGTGCAACTGACTCTACTCTAAAATCCCTTGATTGTGTTTATCATAGCGCCCTATATTACATCTGACAGTTTCAATCCTCACCACTGCATCCTTCACCAAGAAGTTGGCTGGCCGCTTTAAAGACACAGATCACTTCATTACTCTCTTTTTGTTTCTAAAGCCACAAGCTTCCAACATACAGAACATCTTAGTTGAAAAGTTTCAGGTTAGAATACAAGGTCAGTGTTGGTAACAGAAGTGATGGTTAACGATGATAACCACAGAGTTCAGGAGATCTGCTTTTTCATATCAGGCACCTCATCTGTGGAGTAGTCTCCAGTTGGCACTTCGTTTGGATGATCTGGTGTCCCTGGGTCAATTTAGGAAAGTGGTTAAGGAGTTTTATAGTGATGAATGTGTTTGTTTTATTTGATTATAATGGCTAACGTGTCTATTGTATGTACAGAGCATTCGGAAAGTATTCAGACCCCTTGACTTTTTCCACATTTTGTTACGTTACAGCCTTATTCTGAAATTGATTAAATAAATAAAAATCCCTCAATCTACACACAATACCCCATAATGACAAAGCGAAAACAGGTTTAAACAAATTTATAAAATAAAAACAAAAACCTAATTTACATAAGTATTCAGACCCTTTGCTATGAGACTCGAAATTGAGCTCAGGTGCATCCTGTTTCCATTGATCATCCTTGAAAAGTTCCTACAACTTGATTGGAGTCCACCTGTGGTAAATTCAATTGATAGGTGTGTGCATTTCCAAATAATGTCCTGTCTATATAAGGTCCCACAGTTGACAGTGCATGTCAGAGCAAAAACCAAGCCATAAGTTAAGGAATTGTCCGTAGAGCTCCGAGACAGGATTGTGTCGAGGCACAGATCTGGGGAAGGGTACCAAAAAATTTCTGCAGCATTGAAGGTCCCCAAGAACGCAGTGGCCTCCATCATTCTTAAATGGAAATAGTTTGGAACCACTAAGACTCTTCCTAGAGCTGGCCGCCCGGCCAAACTGAGCAATCGGGGGAGAAGAGCATTGGTCAGGGAGGTGACCAAGAACCCGATGGTCACTATGACAGAGGTCCTTTGTGGAGATGGGAGAACCTTCCAGAAAGACAACCATCTCTGCAGCACTCCACCAATCAGGCCTTTATGGTAGAGTGGCCAGATGGAAGCCACTCCTCAGTAAAAGGCACATGACAGACCGCTTGGAGTTTGCCAAAAGGCACCTAAAGGACTCTCAGACCATGAGAAACAAGATTATTTTGTCAGATGAAACCAAGATTGAACTCTTTGGCCTGAATGCCAAGCATCACATCTGGAGGAAACCTGGCACCATCCCTACAGTGAAGCATGGTGGTGGCAGCATCATGCTATGGGGATGTATTTCAGCGGCAGGGACTGGGAGACTAGTCAGGATCGAAGGAAAGATGAACGGAGCAAAGAACAGAGAGATCCTTGATAAAAACCTGCTCCAGAGCGCTCAGGACCTCAGACTGGGGAAAAGGTTCACCTTCCAACAGGACAACGACCCTAAGCACACAGCCAAGACAACACAGGAGTGGCTTCTGGACAAGTCTCTGAATGTCCTTGAGTGGCCCAACTGGGCCCGGACTTGAACCCGATCTAACATCTCTGGAGAGACCTGAAAATAGTTGTGCAGCAATGCTCCCCATCCAACCTGACAGAGCTTGAGAGGATCTGCAGAGAAGAATGGGAGAAACTCCCCAAATACAGGTGCGCCAAGCTTGTAGCGTCATACCCAAGAAGACTCAAGGCTGTAATCACTGCCAACGGTGCTTCAACAAAGTACTGAGTAAAAGGTCTGAATACTTATGTAAATGTGATACGTTTTTTATTTTTAATAAATTTGCAAAAATAAAAACCTGTTTTTGCTTTGTCATTATGGGGCATTGTGTAGATAGATTAGGAAAAAATACCAATTGAATCAATTTTAGAATAAGGCTGTAATGTAACAAAATGTGGAAAAAGCCAAGGGGTCTGAATACTTTCCGAATGCACTGGATATTTAGTATATAATTGTGTGTGCTGATGTGACTGTTGTTCCTAGGGCTCGCTTGTGAATGACACATAGGTCTCAATGTGTCTCCCTGGTTTAATTAAACATTTAAAATCCATGTGATACCGTCAATTCAACAAGGTTATATACTTCCCCCCAGTGGTCAATTCAACAAGGTTATATACTTCCCCCTAGTGGTCAATTCAACAAGGTTATATACTTCCCCCTAGTGGTCAATTCAACAAGGTTATATACTTCCCCCCAGTGGTCAATTCAACAAGGTTATATACCCCCCCAGTGGTCAATTCAACAAGTTATATACCGCCCATTAGTGGTCAATTCAACAAGGTTATATACTGCCCCCTAGCTAACACAGCCAGGACTGAATTACACATTTGTTATTTTTTATTACATAAGATATGTTGTTTACAACAGTTGACAGAAGATGAATAGTACAATAAAAATACCCGGAAGCCTTCACAAGTTGTTTTTCATTGGTCACATTAAATGTACACAGTAGGGGGGGCACTAGAAACAAAGGTTTTACAAAAGTATTGCTATTTACAAATGTTCCTGTGACAACAACAAGTCAATAAGCACTTACAGCACAGCCCCCTTTCTAACTTCCTGTTAAGTCCTTGGGAATGACATTGAGGTGGGTGAGGAGGGCCACTCTAGCATGTCGTCTCTGCTGGTCTCACTCTGTTAAGTTGAGGTACCTGGTGGTCCTCTGTAAGGCTCCTTCACGTCTCTGTCCTGTCACTATCGTCCTGGACTGAACCCCTGGCTGTGGTCCCCAGGCCTCACTCTGAGCTCTCTGCCAGCATCCTGGTGAAGTATAGAGCAGCAGGTTCCTGGGTCAGGTTGTGGAGGCTGTAGGCATGGCCTGTTGGACAACACAGGGAAGGGGTCAGAAGGCATGGCCTGTTGGACAACACAGGGAGGGGGTCAGAAGGCATGGCCTGTTGGACAACACAGGGAGGGGGTCAGAAGGCATGGCCTGTTGGACAACACAGGGAGGGGGTCAGTAACCATGGCCTGTTGGACAACACAGGGAGGGGGTCAGTAACCATGGCCTGTTGGACAACACAGGGAGGGGGTCAGTAACCATGGCCTGTTGGACAACACAGGGAGGGGGTCAGAAGGCATGGCCTGTTGGACAACACAGGGAGGGGGTCAGTAACCATGGCCTGTTGGACAACACAGGGAAGGGGTCAGTAACCATGGCCTGTTGGACAACACAGGGAAGGGGTCAGAAGGCATGGCCTGTTGGACAACACAGGGAGGGGGTCAGAAGGCATGGCCTGTTGGACAACACAGGGAGGGGGTCAGAAGGCATGGCCTGTTGGACAACACAGGGAGGGGGTCAGAAGGGATGGCCTGTTGGACAACACAGGGAGGGGGTCAGTAACCATGGCCTGTTGGACAACACAGGGAGGGGGTCAGAAGGCATGGCCTGTTGGACAACACAGGGAGGGGGTCAGAAGGCATGGCCTGTTGGACAACACAGGGAGGGGGGTCAGAAGGCATGGCCTGTTGGACAACACAGGGAGGGGGTCAGTAACTATGGCCTGTTGGACAACACAGGGAGGGGGTCAGAAGGCATGGCCTGTTGGACAACACAGGGAGGGGGTCAGTAACCATGGCCTGTTGGACAACACAGGGAGGGGGTCAGTAACCATGGCCTGTTGGACAACACAGGGAGGGGGTCAGAAGGCATGGCCTGTTGGACAACACAGGGAGGGGGTCAGTAACCATGGCCTGTTGGACAACACAGGGGGGGGGTCAGAAGGCATGGCCTGTTGGACAACACAGGGAGGGGGTCAGAAGGCATGGCCTGTTGGACAACACAGGGAGGGGGTCAGTAACCATGGCCTGTTGGACAACACAGGGAGGGGGGTCAGAAGGCATGGCCTGTTGGACAACACAGGGAGGGGGTCAGAAGGCATGGCCTGTTGGACAACACAGGGAGGGGGTCAGAAGGCATGGCCTGTTGGACAACACAGGGAGGGGGTCAGAAGGCATGGCCTGTTGGACAACACAGGGAGGGGTCAGTAACTATGGCCTGTTGGACAACACAGGGAGGGGGTCAGAAGGCATGGCCTGTTGGACAACACAGGGAGGGGGTCAGTAACCATGGCCTGTTGGACAACACAGGGAGGGGGTCAGTAACCATGGCCTGTTGGACAACACAGGGAGGGGGTCAGAAGGCATGGCCTGTTGGACAACACAGGGAGGGGGTCAGTAACCATGGCCTGTTGGACAACACAGGGAGGGGGTCAGTAACCATGGCCTGTTGGACAACACAGGGAGGTGGTCAGTAACCATGGCCTGTTGGACAACACAGGGAGGGGGTCAGAAGGCATGGCCTGTTGGACAACACAGAGAGGGGGTCAGAAGGCATGGCCTGTTGGACAACACAGGGAGGGGGTCAGAAGGCATGGCCTGTTGGACAACACAGGGAAGGGGTCAGTAACCATGGCCTGTTGGACAACACAGGGAGGGGGTCAGAAGGCATGGCCTGTTGGACGACACAGGGAGGGGGGTCAGAAGGCATGGCCTGTTGGACAACACAGGGAGGGGGTCAGTAACCATGGCCTGTTGGACAACACAGGGAGGGGGTCAGTAACCATGGCCTGTTGGACAACACAGGGAGGGGGTCAGAAGGCATGGCCTGTTGGACAACACAGGGGGGGGGTCAGAAGGCATGGCCTGTTGGACAACACAGGGAGGGGGTCAGTAACCATGGCCTGTTGGACAACACAGGGAGGGGGTCAGAAGGCATGGCCTGTTGGACAACACAGGGAGGGGGGTCAGTAACCATGGCCTGTTGGACAACACAGGGAGGGGGTCAGTAACCATGGCCTGTTGGACAACACAGGGAGGGGGTCAGAAGGCATGGCCTGTTGGACAACACAGGGAAGGGGTCAGAAGGCATGGCCTGTTGGACAACACAGGGAGGGGGGTCAGAAGGCATGGCCTGTTGGACAACACAGGGAGGGGGTCAGAAGGCATGGCCTGTTGGACAACACAGGGAGGGGGTCAGTAACCATGGCCTGTTGGACAACACAGGGAGGGGGTCAGAAGGCATGGCCTGTTGGACAACACAGGGAGGGGGTCAGAAGGCATGGCCTGTTGGACAACACAGGGAGGGGGTCAGAAGGCATGGCCTGTTGGACAACACAGGGAGGGGGTCAGTAACCATGGCCTGTTGGACAACACAGGGAGGGGGTCAGAAGGCATGGCCTGTTGGACAACACAGGGAGGGGGTCAGAAGGCATGGCCTGTTGGACAACACAGGGAGGGGGTCAGTAACCATGGCCTGTTGGACAACACAGGGAGGGGGTCAGTAACCATGGCCTGTTGGACAACACAGGGAGGGGGGTCAGAAGGCATGGCCTGTTGGACAACACAGGGAGGGGGTCAGTAACCATGGCCTGTTGGACA
This sequence comes from Coregonus clupeaformis, assembly GCF_020615455.1. Classification (NCBI taxonomy): domain Eukaryota; kingdom Metazoa; phylum Chordata; class Actinopteri; order Salmoniformes; family Salmonidae; genus Coregonus; species Coregonus clupeaformis. The sequence continues at coordinate 54,229,179 of NC_059198.1, read as the reverse complement.
ACACAGGGAGGGGGTCAGAAGGCATGGCCTGTTGGACAACACAGGGAGGGGGGTCAGAAGGCATGGCCTGTTGGACAACACAGGGAGGGGGTCAGTAACCATGGCCTGTTGGACAACACAGGGAGGGGGTCAGAAGGCATGGCCTGTTGGACAACACAGGGAGGGGGTCAGAAGGCATGGCCTGTTGGACAACACAGGGAGGGGGTCAGAAGGCATGGCCTGTTGGACAACACAGGGAGGGGGTCAGTAACCATGGCCTGTTGGACAACACAGGGAGGGGGTCAGTAACCATGGCCTGTTGGACAACACAGGGAGGGGGTCAGAAGGCATGGCCTGTTGGACAACACAGGGAGGGGGTCAGTAACCATGGCCTGTTGGACAACACAGGGAGGGGGTCAGAAGGCATGGCCTGTTGGACAACACAGGGAGGGGGTCAGAAGGCATGGCCTGTTGGACAACACAGGGAGGGGGTCAGAAGGCATGGCCTGTTGGACAACACAGGGAGGGGGTCAGTAACTGTGGCCTGTTGGACAACACAGGGAGGGGGTCAGAAGGCATGGCCTGTTGGACAACACAGGGAGTGGGTCAGTAACCATGGCCTGTTGGACAACACAGGGAGGGGGGTCAGTAACCATGGCCTGTTTGACAACACAGGGAGGGGGTCAGAAGGCATGGCCTGTTGGACAACACAGGGAGGGGGTCAGTAACCATGGCCTGTTGGACAACACAGGGAGGGGGTCAGTAACCATGGCCTGTTGGACAACACAGGGAGGTGGTCAGTAACCATGGCCTGTTGGACAACACAGGGAGGGGGTCAGTAACCATGGCCTGTTGGACAACACAGGGAGGTGGTCAGTAACCATGGCCTGTTGGACAACACAGGGAAGGGGTCAGTAACCATGGCCTGTTGGACAACACAGGGAGGGGGTCAGAAGGCATGGCCTGTTGGACAACACAGGGAGAGGGTCAGAAGGCATGGCCTGTTGGACAACACAGGAGGGGGGTCAGAAGGCATGGCCTGTTGGACAACACAGGGAAGGGGTCAGAAGGCATGGCCTGTTGGACAACACAGGGAAGGGGTCAGTAACCATGGCCTGTTGGACAACACAGGGAAGGGGTCAGAAGGCATGGCCTGTTGGACAACACAGGGAGGGGGTCAGAAGGCATGGCCTGTTGGACAACACAGGGAGGGGGTCAGAAGGCATGGCCTGTTGGACAACACAGGGAAGGGGTCAGAAGGCATGGCCTGTTGGACAACACAGGGAGGGGGTCAGAAGGCATGGCCTGTTGGACAACACAGGGAGGGGGTCAGAAGGCATGGCCTGTTGGACAACACAGGGAGGGGGGTCAGAAGGCATGGCCTGTTGGACAACACAGGGAGGGGGTCAGTAACCATGGCCTGTTGGACAACACAGGGAAGGGGTCAGAAGGCATGGCCTGTTGGACAACACAGGGAGGGGGGTCAGAAGGCATGGCCTGTTGGACAACACAGGGAGGGGGGTCAGAAGGCATGGCCTGTTGGACAACACAGGGAGGGGGTCAGTAACCATGGCCTGTTGGACAACACAGGGAAGGGGTCAGAAGGCATGGCCTGTTGGACAACACAGGGAAGGGGTCAGAAGGCATGGCCTGTTGGACAACACAGGGAGGGGGGTCAGAAGGCATGGCCTGTTGGACAACACAGGGAGGGGGTCAGAAGGCATGGCCTGTTGGACAACACAGGGAGGGGGTCAGAAGGCATGGCCTGTTGGACAACACAGGGAAGGGGGTCAGAAGGCATGGCCTGTTGGACAACACAGGGAGGGGGTCAGAAGGCATGGCCTGTTGGACAACACAGGGAGGGGGTCAGAAGGCATGGCCTGTTGGACAACACAGGAGGGGGTCAGTAACCATGGCCTGTTGGACAACACAGGGAAGGGGTCAGAAGGCATGGCCTGTTGGACAACACAGGGAGGGGGTCAGAAGGCATGGCCTGTTGGACAACACAGGGAGGGGGTCAGAAGGCATGGCCTGTTGGACAACACAGGGAGGGGGTCAGAAGGCATGGCCTGTTGGACAACACAGGGAGGGGGTCAGTAACCATGGCCTGTTGGACAACACAGGGAGGGGGTCAGTAACCATGGCCTGTTGGACAACACAGGGAAGGGGTCAGTAACCATGGCCTGTTGGACAACACAGGGAGGGGGTCAGAAGGCATGGCCTGTTGGACAACACAGGGAGGGGGTCAGAAGGCATGGCCTGTTGGACAACACAGGGAGGGGGGTCAGAAGGCATGGCCTGTTGGACAACACAGGGAAGGGGGTCAGAAGGCATGGCCTGTTGGACAACACAGGGAAGGGGTCAGTAACCATGGCCTGTTGGACAACACAGGGAAGGGGTCAGAAGGCATGGCCTGTTGGACAACACAGGGAGGGGGTCAGAAGGCATGGCCTGTTGGACAACACAGGGAGGGGGTCAGAAGGCATGGCCTGTTGGACAACACAGGGAAGGGGTCAGAAGGCATGGCCTGTTGGACAACACAGGGAGGGGGTCAGAAGGCATGGCCTGTTGGACAACACAGGGAGGGGGTCAGAAGGCATGGCCTGATGGACAACACAGGGAGGGGGTCAGAAGGCATGGCCTGTTGGACAACACAGGGAAGGGGTCAGAAGGCATGGCCTGTTGGACAACACAGGGAAGGGGTCAGTAACCATGGCCTGTTGGACAACACAGGGAAGGGGTCAGTAACCATGGCCTGTTGGACAACACAGGGAAGGGGTCAGAAGGCATGGCCTGTTGGACAACACAGGGAGGGGGTCAGAAGGCATGGCCTGTTGGACAACACAGGGAGGGGGTCAGAAGGCATGGCCTGTTGGACAACACAGGGAAGGGGTCAGAAGGCATGGCCTGTTGGACAACACAGGGAGGGGGTCAGAAGGCATGGCCTGTTGGACAACACAGGGAAGGGGTCAGTAACCATGGCCTGTTGGACAACACAGGGAAGGGGTCAGTAACCATGGCCTGTTGGACAACACAGGGAGGGGGTCAGAAGGCATGGCCTGTTGGACAACACAGGGAGGGGGTCAGAAGGCATGGCCTGTTGGACAACACAGGGAGGGGATCAGAAGGCATGGCCTGTTGGACAACACAGGGAGGGGGTCAGAAGGCATGGCCTGTTGGACAACACAGGGAGGGGGTCAGAAGGCATGGCCTGTTGGACAACACAGGGAGGGGATCAGAAGGCATGGCCTGTTGGACAACACAGGGAGGGGGTCAGAAGGCATGGCCTGTTGGACAACACAGGGAGGGGGTCAGTAACCATGGCCTGTTGGACAACACAGGGAAGGGGTCAGTAACCATGGCCTGTTGGACAACAGAGGGAGGGGGTCAGAAGGCATGGCCTGTTGGACAACACAGGAGGGGGGTCAGAAGGCATGGCCTGTTGGACAACACAGGGAGGGGATCAGAAGGCATGGCCTGTTGGACAACACAGGAGGGGGGTCAGAAGGCATGGCCTGTTGGACAACACAGGGAAGGGGTCAGAAGGCATGGCCTGTTGGACAACACAGGGAAGGGGTCAGAAGGCATGGCCTGTTGGACAACACAGGGAGGTGGTCAGTAACCATGGCCTGTTGGACAACACAGGGAAGGGGTCAGTAACCATGGCCTGTTGGACAACACAGGGAGGGGGTCAGAAGGCATGGCCTGTTGGACAACACAGAGAGGGGGTCAGAAGGCATGGCCTGTTGGACAACACAGGGAGGGGGTCAGAAGGCATGGCCTGTTGGACAACACAGGGAAGGGGTCAGTAACCATGGCCTGTTGGACAACACAGGGAGGGGTCAGAAGGCATGGCCTGTTGGACAACACAGGGAGGGGGTCAGAAGGCATGGCCTGTTGGACAACACAGGGAGGGGGTCAGTAACCATGGCCTGTTGGACAACACAGGGAGGGGGTCAGTAACCATGGCCTGTTGGACAACACAGGGAGGGGGTCAGAAGGCATGGCCTGTTGGACAACACAGGGAGGGGGGCAGAAGGCATGGCCTGTTGGACAACACAGGGAGGGGGGTCAGTAACCATGGCCTGTTGGACAACACAGGGAGGGGGTCAGAAGGCATGGCCTGTTGGACAACACAGGGAGGGGGTCAGTAACCATGGCCTGTTGGACAACACAGGGAGGGGGTCAGAAGGCATGGCCTGTTGGACAACACAGGGAGGGGGGTCAGTAACCATGGCCTGTTGGACAACACAGGGAGGGGGTCAGTAACCATGGCCTGTTGGACAACACAGGGAGGTGGTCAGTAACCATGGCCTGTTGGACAACACAGGGAAGGGGTCAGTAACCATGGCCTGTTGGACAACACAGGGAGGGGGTCAGAAGGCATGGCCTGTTGGACAACACAGGGAAGGGGTCAGTAACCATGGCCTGTTGGACAACACAGGGAGGGGGTCAGAAGGCATGGCCTGTTGGACAACACAGGGAGGGGGTCAGTAACCATGGCCTGTTGGACAACACAGGGAAGAGCTCAGTAACCATGGCCTGTTGGACAACACAGGGAGGGGGTCAGAAGGCATGGCCTGTTGGACAACACAGGGAAGGGGTCAGAAGGCATGGCCTGTTGGACAACACAGGGAGGGGGTCAGTAACCATGGCCTGTTGGACAACACAGGGAGGGGGTCAGTAACCATGGCCTGTTGGACAACACAGGGAGGGGGTCAGAAGGCATGGCCTGTTGGACAACACAGGGAAGGGGTCAGTAACCATGGCCTGTTGGACAACACAGGGAGGGGGTCAGTAACCATGGCCTGTTGGACAACACAGGGAGGGGGTCAGAAGGCATGGCCTGTTGGACAAAACAGGGAAGGGGTCAGTAACCATGGCCTGTTGGACAACACAGGGAGGGGGTCAGAAGGCATGGCCTGTTGGACAACACAGGGAAGGGGTCAGTAACCATGGCCTGTTGGACAACACAGGGAGGGGGTCAGTAACCATGGCCTGTTGGACAACACAGGGAGGGGGTCAGTAACCATGGCCTGTTGGACAACACAGGGAGGGGGTCAGTAACCATGGCCTGTTGGACAACACAGGGAGGGGGTCAGTAACCATGGCCTGTTGGACAACACAGGGAGGGGGTCAGTAACCATGGCCTGTTGGACAACACAGGGAAGGGGTCAGTAACCATGGCCTGTTGGACAACACAGGGAGGGGGTCAGAAGGCATGGCCTGTTGGACAACACAGGGAAGGGGTCAGAAGGCATGGCCTGTTGGACAATACAGGGAGGGGGTCAGAAGGCATGGCCTGTTGGACAACACAGGGAGGGGGTCAGAAGGCATGGCCTGTTGGACAACACAGGGAGGGGGTCAGAAGGCATGGCCTGTTGGACAACACAGGGAGGGGGTCAGTAACCATGGCCTGTTTGACAACACAGGGAAGGGGTCAGTAACCATGGCCTGTTGGACAACACAGGGAGGGGATCAGAAGGCATGGCCTGTTGGACAACACAGGGAAGGGGTCAGTAACCATGGCCTGTTGGACAACACAGGGAAGGGGTCAGTAACCATGGCCTGTTGGACAACACAGGGAGGGGATCAGAAGGCATGGCCTGTTGGACAACACAGGGAAGGGGTCAGTAACCATGGCCTGTTGGACAACACAGGGAGGGGGTCAGAAGGCATGGCCTGTTGGACAACACAGGGAGGGGATCAGAAGGCATGGCCTGTTGGACAACACAGGGAGGGGATCAGAAGGCATGGCCTGTTGGACAATACAGGGAGGGGGTCAGTAACCATGGCCTGTTGGACAACACAGGGAGGGGGTCAGAAGGCATGGCCTGTTGGACAACACAGGGAAGGGGTCAGTAACCATGGCCTGTTGGACAACACAGGGAGGGGGTCAGAAGGCATGGCCTGTTGGACAACACAGGGAGGGGATCAGAAGGCATGGCCTGTTGGACAACACAGGGAGGGGATCAGAAGGCATGGCCTGTTGGACAATACAGGGAAGGGGTCAGAAGGCATGGCCTGTCCTGGGTTCTAACTCACCACATGGGACCATGAAGGTCTGTCCTGGGTTATAATGGTTCTCTTTGCCGTTGATCGTCACAGTCACTGAGCTGGTTAGGAGGTTATACACCTGGAACAACACCACACAGATGGTTAGGAGGTTATACACCTGGAACAACAACACACAGCTGGTTAGGAGGTTATACACCTGGAACAACACACAGCTGGTTAGGAGGTTATACACCTGGAACAACAATACACAGCTGGTTAGGAGGTTATACACCTGGAACAACAACACACAGCTGGTTAGGAGGTTATACACCTGGAACAACAACACACAGCTGGTTAGGAGGTTATACACCTGGAACAACAGCACACAGCTGGTTAGGAGGTTATACACCTGGAACAACAGCACACAGCTGGTTAGGAGGTTATATATCCTGGAACAACAGCACACAGCTGGTTAGGAGGTTATACACCTGGAACAACAGCCTGCTGTTCGATCAGCCTACTGATCCATCAGCCTGCTATTCGATCAGCCTACTGATCCATCAGCCTGCTATTCAATCAGCCTACTGATCCAATCTTATTGAGCAGAATAAAAACAAATTTAAAAAAGGGAGGACGGCCTAGCAGTGATGAATTTAAGAACTTCTTCCAAGAAAAGATCATGATCATTAGAAAACAAATTGTGGACATTCTTTTAATATGCGTATTTCTGCAAAACGCTGTTGTCCTGAGTCTGCACAGAACTGCCTACAGGACCCTATTCCAACTAAACTACTGAAAGAGCTACTTCCTGTGCTTGGCCCTCCTATGTTGAACATAATAAATGCTCCCTATCCACTGGATGTGAACCAAACTCACTAAAAGTGGCAGTAATAAAGCCTCTCCTGAAAAAGCCAAACCTTGACCAGGAAAATTAAAATATCAGCCCTCTATATTGAATATGGAAAATCTCTCCCTCCCTCCCTCTCTCCCTCTCTCCCTCTCTAGCATTGGGACAGTATAGATGTTTGAAACCTGACCATGGAACATTACTTCAAATAATGAGGCAAGTTTTGCCTTGCTTCAACGTAGCCTAAATCCATCCATAGAAACGGAGGCGATGATTTTAGAAAGACTTCCTCGTGCCATTACCAGCTTTTCTTTCCTGTTCGATTGTTTTTCATATCAACTTTTTTTCGTTGTCCAGAAGCCAAAGGCAGTTTCCTAGTCATATTAGCAACCCATCCTAGTTGTTGCCATTAGATTCTAAGTTTCTAACTGAGATTTTCATCTCTGTCATATATGGAACCGCTCGCATTAGCGTCTCCCGAGTGGCGCAGTGGTCTAAGGTTCTGGTTCGAATCCATTAGCGTCTCCCGAGTGGCGCAGTGGTCTAAGGTTCTGGTTCGAATCCAGGCTCTGTCGTAGCCGGCTGTCATATATGGAACCGCTCGCATTAGGTGTCCTGTTTAGAACAGTGTTTTCCTGCAAATTGCATTTTGGCAAATGTTAGAAAATTACATACATTTTACATTCACGTCATTTAGCAGACGCTCTTATCCAGAGTGACTTACAAAATGGTGCATTCACCCTATAGCCAGTGGGATAACCACTTTACAATGTTTTTTTTTTGTTTTTTTTTTGGGGGGGGGTAAAGAGGGGTAGAAGGATTACTTCATCCTATCCCAGGTATTCCTTAAAGAGGTGGGGTTTCAAGTGTCTCCGGAAGGTGGTGAGTGACTCTGCTGTCCTGGCGTCGTGAGGGAGCTTGTTCCACCATTGGGGTGCCAGAGCAGCGAACAGTTTTGACTGGGCTGAGCGGGAACTGTGCTTCCGTAGAGGTAGGGGAGCTAGCAGGCCAGAGGTGGATGAACGTAGTGCCCTCGTTTGGGTGTAGGGACTGATCAGAGCCTGAAGGTACGGAGGTGCCGTTCCCCTCACAGCTCCGTAGGCAAGCACCATGGTCTTGTAACGGATACGAGCTTCAACTGGAAGCCAGTGGAGTGTGTGGAGGAGCGGGGTGACATGAGATAACTTGGGAAGGTTGAACACCAGACGGGCTGCAGCATTCTGGATAAGTTTAATGGCACAGACAGGGAGCCCAGCCAACAGCGAGTTGCAGTAATCCAGACGGGAGATGACAAGTGCCTGGATTAGGACCTGTGCCGCTTCCTGTGTAAGGCAGGGTCGTACTCTCCGAATGTTGTAGAGCATGAACCTACAGGATCGGGTCACCGCCTTGATGTTAGCGGAGAACGACAGGGTGTTGTCCAGGGTCACGCCAAGGCTCTTCGCACTCTGGGAGGAGGACAACGGAGTTGTCAACCGTGATGGCGAGATCATGGAACGGGCAGTCCTTCCCCGGGAGGAAGAGCAGCTCCGTCTTGCCAAGGTTCAGCTTGAGGTGGTGATCCGTCATCCATACTGATATGTCTGCCAGACATGCAGAGATGCGATTCGCCACCTGGTTATCAGAAGGGGGAAAGAAGAAGATTAGTTGTGTGTCGTCTGAGTAGCAATGATAGGAGAGGCCATGTGAGGATATGACAGAGCCAAGTGACTTGGTGTATAGCGAGAATAGGAGAGGGCCTAGAACTGAGCCCTGGGGGACACCAGTGGTGAGAGCACGTGGTGCGGAGACAGATTCTCGCCACGCCACTTGGAAGGAGCGACCGGTCAGGTAGGACGCAATCCAAGAGTGAGCCGCGCCGGAGATGCCCAGCTCGGAGAGGATGGAGAGGAGGATCTGATGGTTCACAGTATCAAAGGCAGCGGATAGGTCTAGAAGGATAAGAGCAGAGGAGAGAGAGTTAGCTTTAGCAGTGCGGACAGCCTCTGTGACACAGAGAAGAGCAGTCTCAGTTGAATGACCAGTCTTGAAACCTGACTGGTTTGGATCAAGAAGGTAATTCTGAGAGAGATAGCAGGAGAGTTGGCTAAAGACGGCACGCTCAAGAGTTTTGGAGAGAAAAGAAAGAAGGGATACTGGTCTGTAGTTGTTGACATCGGAGGGATCGAGTGTTGGTTTTTTGAGAAGGGGTGCAACTCTCGCTCTCTTGAAGACGGAAGGGACATAGCCAGCGGTCAAGGATGAGTTGATCAGCGAGGTAAGGGAGAAGGTCACCGGAGATGGTCTGGAGAAGAGAGGAGGGGATAGGGTCAAGCGGGCAGGTTTTTGGGCGGCCGGCCGTCACAAGTCGCAAGATTTTATCTGGAGAGAGAGGGGAGAAAGAAGTCAAAGCATAGGGTAGGGCAGTCTGAGCAGGATCAGCAGTGTCATTTGACTTAACAAACGAGGATCGGATGTCGTCAACCTTCTTTTCAAAATGGTTGACGAAGTCATCCACAGAGAGGGAGGAGGGAGGGGGAGGAGGAGGAGGATTCAGCAGGGAGGAGAAGGTGGCAAAGAGCTTCCTAGGGTTAGAGGCAGATGCTTGGAATTTAGAGTGGTAGAAAGTGGCTTTAGCAGCAGAAACAGATGAAGAACATGTAGAGAGGAGGGAGTGAAAAGATGCCAGGTCCGCAGGGAGTCTAGTTTTCCTCCATTTCCACTCAGCTGCCCGGAGCCCTGTTCTGTGAGCTCGCAATGAGTCAAGCCACGGAGCTGGAGGGTAGGACCGAGCCGGCCGGGAGGATAGGGGACATTGAGAGTCAAAGGATGCAGAAAGGGAGGAGAGGAGGGTTGAGGAGGCAGAATCAGGAGATTGGAGGGAGAAGGATTGAGCAGAGGGAAGAGATGATAGGATGGAAGAGGAGAGAGTAGCGGGAGAGAGAGAGCGAAGGTTGCGACGGCGCATTACCATCTGAGTAGAGGCAGAGTGAGTAGTGTTGGAGGAGAGCGAGAGAGAAAAGGATACAAAGTAGTGGTCGGAGACATGGAGGGGAGTTGCAGTGAGATTAGTAGAAGAACAGCATCTAGTAAAGATGAGGTCAAACGTATTGCCTGCCTTGTGAGTAGGGGGGCGGTGAGAGGGTGAGGTCAAAAGAGGAGGAGTGGAAAGGAGGCGGCAGAGAGAAATGAGTCAAAGGTAGACGTAGGGAGGTTGAAGTCCCCCAGAACTGTGAGGGGTGAGCCATCCTCAGGAAAGGAACTTATCAAGGCGTTAAGCTAATTGATGAACTCTCCAAGGGAACCTGGAGGGCGATAAATGACAAGGATGTTAAGCTTGAATGGGCTAGTGACTGTGACAGCATGGAATTCAAATGAGGAGATAGACAGATGGGTCAGGGGAAAAAGAGAGAATGTCCACTTGGGAGAGATGAGGATTCCTGTGCCACCACCACGCTGACCAGATGCTCTCTGGGTATGCGAGAACACATGGTCAGACGAAGAGAGAGCAGTAGGAGTAGCAGTGTTTTCAGTGGTAATCCATGTTTCCGTCAGCGCCAAGAAGTCGAGGGACTGGAGGGTAGCATAGACTGAGATGAACTCTGCCTTGTTGGCCGCAGAACAGCAGTTCCAGAGGCTGCCTGAGACCTGGAACTCCACGTGGGTCGTGCGTGCAGGGACCACCAGGTTAGAGAGGCAGCAAAATTACATTTTATTAGCTGCTTCATTACATGAGTTGCATGTTCAATAATAGGCTATAGCCTTTTAACTGTAAGACTATAGGCTTACTATTGTTGCATGTTTCCATTAAGCTGTTAACCTCTATGGGATCGGTGTCCCGTATACGGGAGGGTTGAGCTAACATGCGCTAATGTGGTTAGCATGACTGTTGTAAGTAACAGCAAACTTTCCAGGACATAGACATGTCTTATATGGGCAGAAAGCTTACAATATTGTTAATCTAACTGCACTGTCCAATTTATAGTAGCTATTACAGTGAAAAAATACCATGATATTGTTTGAGGAGAGTGCACAACAACAAAAAACTTATCACGGCAACTGCTTTGATACATTCACCTATGAAGTTAAATAATGTACTTACATTCAGTAATCTTGCTCTGATTTGTCATCCTAAGGGTCCCAAAGATAAAATGTAGCATAGTTTTGTTCGATAAAATAAATTTTTATATTCAAATGTAGGAACTGGGTTCTACAGTTTGAACCCCTGCTGTCTCTGGCTCCACACCCACCCTGCCCGGCCATCTAGATGTGTGAAAGTTAGTGTATAAGCTAATGATCCATCATGTATGACATTCCTGGGAGTGTGTAAACTTACAAACATGATATGGTAATACAAAATGTATGTTCTCTATAGTTATGTACTTGGAAATGTATCAATTACATTTCCAAGTACATAATAGTCCAGTATTGCAATGCTTCACTGGATCAATCTGAAACTTCACACACTGTTGCCATCTGTTGGCCAAAATCTAAATTGCACCTAAACTGCAATATTATATTGTGGCCTTTCTCTTGCATTTCAAAGATGGAACAAAAAACACAAAAATGCATATTTTTTTGTTTGTATTATCTTTTACCAGATCTAATGTGTTATATTCTCCTACATTAATTTCACAGTTACAAACTTCAAAGTGTTTCCTTTCAAATCGTATCAAGAATATGCATAGCCTTGCTTCAGGTCCTGAGCTACAGGCAGTTAGATTTGGGTATGTCATTTTAGGCGAAAATTGAAAAGAAAGGGTCCGATCCATAAGAGGTTAATTAATGAAACATTTCCATTCCCTGTATGCATACTGTTAGGCAAATCAGTTTGTTGTCCGGTTAATGAGGGTCGGTTCGCCAGCAGCAACATTTACCGAAATGTGCATCCCTATTTCAAACTTATGGGCGACTCACGATATATCACTAGATTTTAAAAGTTCTCTCTGAATAAGTTTTGTTGCACAATTAAAAAGGTCAAAACACAAAATTATACCTAAATATAAGCCTTCCACAGCCACACTAATAATTACATTATTTTATCAAAATAGTTTAACCTTTTTTTGCAATAATCACTATTCTGGCTTTCATGTCTGTCTATGAAAATTCCCTTTTTGTAACAAATTGAATCAGAACTATCCACAACGCACATTCACTAATAATGACCAACATCTTGTAGCAGTCATTATAGAAAATTAACACGGGTCTCAAACAAATCTCTCAAGCACAAGCCCACGTGTTAGTGATTAGCCAGCTAATCTTTATATTTAAAGGCAAGCCAACTTGGATCTATTTGCTTGCTAAGACGGTAGAACAGTTGAACTGTTATGAACACACCCTCCTGGCCGCCTCCAATTGTTTGAACACCTGTTCACTTTAAGATATTGAAATCAAGTAGCCTACCTGGATAAGAGGCTTATTTCTCAGAATAACAACAAGTTGCCAATTCCTTATATAAATGCGTATTTTTGTGCTCATTGCACATTCATAACACACAGACTAGACAGCTGACAGCCTGTGGCTAGATTGCTGCTAGCTGTACTGAGCATTACTTTGCCACATGTTCATTGACACTCTCGTTTTAGTCTGCTCTGTTCTACATGTTGGAAGTTGAGACATAAAAAGGCTGTTATAAAGGTTAAGTTCTCCTCTATTACAGTAAAATAATGTCTCTGTGTTTGTGTCCATATGACCGATTCTGTTGGACCAAACCTCAAATGCAAATAGCGAGTTTAAACAAATCAAATCAAATTTTATTTGTTAAATTTTTCGTAAACAACAAGTGTAGATTTACAGTGAAATGCTTACTTACGGGCCCTTCCCAACAATGCAGAGAGAATTTTTTTTATAAATATTAACCCGAGCCGGGGGAGGGGCTTGGTGTCTGTGGAGTGTTAAAGAGGAGGGGCTTGGTGTCTGTGGAGTGTTAAAGAGGAGGGGCTTGGTGTCTGTGGAGTGTTAAGGAGGAGGGGCTTGGTGTCTGTGGAGTGTTAAGGAGGAGGGGCTTGGTGTCTGTGGAGTGTTAAGGAGGAGGGGCTTGGTGTCTGTGGAGTGATATAGGCATTTGGAACATCGCTCTAAAACATTCATTCGATATATTGCCCAGCCCTACACTCATTCTGATATGACGTATCTGACATCACTCTGAACTGATATTCTAATTCTGATATGATAAACACTATATATACAGCAGTATGTGGACACCCCATCAAATGAGTGGATTTGGCCATTTCAGCCACATCCGTTGCTGACAGGTGTATAAAATCGAGCACACAGCCATGCAATCTCCATAGACAAACATTATCAGTAGAATGGCCTTACTAAAGAGCTCAGTGACTTTCAATGTGGCACCGTCATAGGATGCCACCTTTCCAACAAGTCAGTTCATCAGATTTCTGTCCTGCTAGAGCTGCCCCGGTCAACTGTCAGTGCTGTTATTATGAAGTGGAAACGTCTAGGAGCAACAACGGCTCAGCCGCAAGGTGGTAGGCCACACAAGCTCACAGAACGGGACCGCCGAGTGCTGAAGCACATAGCGCGTAAAAATCGTCTGTCCTCGGCTGCAACACTCACTACCGAGTTCCAAGCTGCCTCTGGAAAGCAACGTCAGCACAATAACTGTTTGTCGGGAGCTTCATGAAATGGGTTTCCATGGCCGAGCAGCTGCACACAAGCCTAAGATCACCATGAGCCATGCCAAGCGCCGGCTGGAGTGGTGTAAAGCTCGCCACCATTGGACTCTGGGCAGTGGAAATGTGTTCTCTGGAGTGATGAATCACATTTCACCATCTGGTTGTCCGACGGACAAATCTGGGTTTGGCGGACGCCAGGAGAACGCTACCTGCCCGAATGCATAGTGCCAACTGTAAAGTTTGGTGGAGGAGGAATAATGGTCTGGGGCTGTTTTTCATGGTTCAGGCTAGGCCCCTTAGTTCCAGTGAAGAGAAATCTTAACGCTACAGCATACAATGACATTCTAGACGATTCTGTGCTTCCAACTTTGTGGCATCAGTTTGGGGAAGGCCCTTTCCTGTTTCAGCATGACAATGCCCCTGTGCACAAAGCGAGGTCAATACAGAAAAGGTTTGTCGAGATCGGTGTAGAAGAACTTGACTGGCCTGCACAGAGCCCTGACCTCAACCCCATCGAACACCTTTGGGATGAATTGGAACGCCGACTGCGAGCCAGGCCTAATCGCCCAACATCAGTGCCCGACCTCACTAATGCTCTTGTGGCTGAATGGAAGCAAGTCCCCGCAGCAATGTTCCAACATCTAGTGGAAAGCCTTCCCAGAAGAGTGGAGGCTGTTATAGCAGCAAAGGGGGGACCAACTCCATATTAATGCCCATGATTTTGGAATAAGATGTTAGACGAGCAGGTGTCCACATACTTTTGGTCATGTAGCGCACCTAAAGGTTAGGGGTTAAAGGTTACTCACAGTGTTAGTGCTGTTGTCGACCAGTAGAGGGTTAGGGGTTAAAGGTCAGGGTTACTCACAGTGGTAGCGCTGTGGTCCACCAGCAGAGGTTTCTTCATGTAGGAGCCCAGCAGGATCTTTCCATTAGAGAAGGTTTCAGCCAGCAGGTCCATCTTGTAACCCAGAGCTCTGTTTCGGTACGAGAACCACTGGAAATGATCTGGGCTGATCTGGCCTCCCTCTGACAACACAACACAACACAGGACAACATTACACTACTGTTGACCTATTGCCCCATCTCTGTCTGTGTGTACGTACGTTTCCTGGTGGCAGGCCAGAGCAGAGCCAGCCAGTCGGTGAGGTTGGCCTTGTCCTCCAGCTGCAGTGTGATGGCTCTAAGAGGAGGAGCACAAACAGCCGCAGTCACAGCCTCAGGATCTGACAGCACGATACCAGGAGGGACTGACGGATGGACAGACGGATGGGGCGTCACTCTGGATGACGGGAGCCCTGTCATGGAGAGGTCAGGGTTAAAGGTCAGGGTCAGAGGTCAGGGTCAGAGGTCAGGGACAGGAAAGTATTCACACTCCTTCAGAAAGTATTCACACTCCTTCAGAAAGTATTCACACTCCTTCAGAAAGTATTCACACTCCTTCAGAAAGTATTCACACTCCTTCAGAAAGTATTCACACTCCTTCAGAAAGTATTCACACTCCTTCAGAAAGTATTCACACTCCTTCAGAAAGTATTCACACTCCTTCAGAAAGTATTCACACTCCTTCAGAAAGTATTCACACTCATTGACTTTTTCCACATTTTGTTGTTACAGCCTGATTTTTAAATGGATTCAATAGAGATTTTGTCGTCACTGGCCTACACACAATAACCCATAATGTCAAAGTGGAACTATTTTTTTACAAATAGATGTAAAGCTGAAATGTCTTCAGTCAATAAGTATTCAACCCCTTTGTTATGGCAAGCCTAAATAAGTTCAGGAGTAACAATTTGCTTAACGAGTGAAAATAAAGGAAGCCTGTACAGATTAAAATATTCTAAACATGCATGCTGTTTGCAACAAGACACTAAAGTAAAACTGCAAAAAATGTGGTAAAGCAATTAACTTTTTGTCCTGAACACATTACTGAGTACCACTCTCCATATTTTTCAAGCATGGTGGTGGCTGCATCATGTTATGGGTATGCTTGTAATCGTTAAGGACTGGGGGAGTTTTTCAGGGAAAAAAATCAACTGAATGGCGCTAAGCACAGGCAAAATCCTAGAGGAAAACCTGGTTCAGTCTGCGTTCCACCAGACACTGGGAGGTGAATTCACCTTTCAGCAGGACAATAACCTAAAACACAAGGCCAAATCTACACTGGAGTTGCTTACCAAGAAGACAGTGAATGTTCCTGAGTGGCCGAGTTCAAATCAAATCAAATTTTATTGGTCACATGCGCCGAATACAACAAGTGCAGACATTACAGTGAAATGCTTACTTACAGCCCTTAACCAACAGTGCGTTTATTTTAAACAAAAAAAGTAAGAATAAAACAACAACAAAAAAAAGTGTTGAGAAAAACAAAGAGCAGAAGTAAAATAAAGTGACAGTAGGGAGGCTATATATACAGGGGGGTAACGGTGCAGAGTCAATGTGCGGGGGCACCGGCTAGTTGAGGTAGTTGAGGTGACAGTTTTGACTTAAACCTACTTGAAAATCTATGGCAAGACCTGAAAATGGTTGTCTAGCAATGATCAACAACCAATTTGACAGAGTTTGAAGAATTTTGAAAAGAATAATGGGCAAACGTTGTACAATCCAGGTGTGGAAAGCTCTTAGAGACTTACCCAGAAAGACTCACAGCTGTAATCGCTGCCAAAGGTACTTCTACAAAGTATTGACTCAGAGGTGTGAATACTTATGTAAATGAGACATTTCTGCATTTCATTTTCAATAAATTAGCAAACATTTCTAAAAACATGTTTTCCCTTTGTAATTATGGGGTACTGTGTGTAGATGGTTGACATTTAATTTGGATCCATTTTTAATTCAGGCTGTAGCACAACAAAATAAGTCAAGGGGTTTGAATACTTTCTGAAGGCACTGTAGTTTAAATGTGTTAAATTAAATCAAACTTTATTTAAAGTGCATTTAAAATCCCAACACACTTTAAATGAAAACAATCTAATTAAAAAAGTCAAAGCAAACAGGAAGCAGTAAGCAAACAGGAAGCAGTAAGGCACAATGCTCTGCACTTACAGATGTCCTCATGCTCTTCACAATCCTCCAGTTCAATCATGGAAGACGGTCCGCTTTTGAAACCTTTTAACCTGTTGACAAAAAGGAATGGATCACCTGACATCACGTTGGACAACAGTCACTCATAACGTTGTTTAGAAGAGAAGCAACAGTAAGAAATACCCTATATATACAGCAGTATGTGGAAACCCCTTCCAATTAGTGGATTCTGCTATTTCAGCCTCACCCGTTGCTGACAGGTGTATTAAATCGAGCACACAGCCATGCAATCTCCATAGACAAACATTGGCAGTAGAATGTCCTTAATGAAGAGCTCAGTGACTTTCAACGTGGCACCGTCATAGGATGACACCTTTCCAACAAGTCCGTTCGCCCTGCTAGAGTTGCCCCGGTCAACTGTCAGTGCTGTTATTGTGAAGATGTCTAGGAGCAACAACAGCTCAGCCATAAAGTGGTAGGCCACACAAGCTCACAGAACGGGACCGCCGACTGCTGAAGCGTGTAAAAATTGTCTGTAAGAAAGATTTCTTTATACTATCCCAGGTATTCCTTAAAGAGGTGGGGTTTCAAATGTCTCCGGAAGGTGGTGAGTGACTCCGCTGTCCTGGCGTCGTGAGGGAGCTTGTTCCACCATTGGGGTGCCAGAGCAGCAAACAGTTTTGACTGGGCTGAGCGGGAACTGTGCTTCCGCAGAGGAAGGGGAGCCAGCAGGCCAGAGGTGGATGAACGCAATGCCCTCGTTTGGGTGTAGGGACTGATCAGAGCCTGAAGGTAAGGAGGTGCCGTTCCCCTCACAGCTCCGTAGGCAAGCACCATGGTCTTGTAGCAGATGCGAGCTTCAACTGGAAGCCAGTGGAGTGTGCGGAGGAGCGGGGTGACGTGAGATAACTTGGGAAGGTTGAACACCAGACGGGCTGCGGCATTCTGGATGAGTTGTAGGGGTTTAATGGCACAGGCAGGGAGCCCAGCCAACAGCGAGTTGCAGTAATCCAGACGGGAGATGACAAGTGCCTGGATTAGGACCTGTGCCGCTTTCTGTCTTTCAAGTCAGTTTATGAAAATGCCCTTTTTTGTTACAAATGTAACTTGAACCATGAATAAACACATTCACTAATAATGACTAACTTCTTGTGGCAGGCATTAGAGGCTATAGAACAATCTCTCAAACCCAAGTGCTAGTGAATAGCCAGCTAATCTTTACCTGGATCTATTTGCTTGCTAACAAGTTAGAACAGTTAAATTGTTATGAACACACCATTCTGTCTGTCTCCAACTGTTTGAACAGCATGTTAGCCTGTCCACTTTGTTCAGATGTTGAAATCAAGTGGCCTACCTTATTTCTCAGAATGAGAACGAGTTGCCAATTCCTTATATAATTGTTTTATGCTTATTGCACATTTATAAACAGACTAGACAGCTAGTATGACAGTCTTTGGCTAAAATGCTGCTAACGGTACGTGGTACCACAATGCCGCGCGCGACAAACTGAGCATTAATTTTCCAGAATCAATGTTCATTGATACTCTGGTTTTAGTAGTGTAATATAATAATAATGTGTCTGCTCTGTGCGCAATTTGAGGAGTTGAGACATAAAAAGCGTATCGTTAAAAAACGTAACTTCTCTATTATAGTAAAATGTCTCAATGTGTTTGTGTCCATATGACCGATTCTGTTGGACCAAACCTCAAAATGCAAATAGCGAGTTGAAACCGCTCGTCAGAGAGGAAGATGTGATATCACAACTTTGTTGGCGTGAGAGGCAGGGGGAGGGGCTTGGTGTGTAAACCATAGAGGAAGAGGCGAAGCGCTAGAATCTGTCCAAAAATAAGGGCAATGTGTTTATATGGGCTTATTTTGGACCTATTATTTTTGCCTGCCTTCCCACCTCTGGGATGACGACTCCCATTGTTAGGGAGGAGACGTGCATCTCGTCCGTATACAGATCTCTGAGCAAAAGAGACCAGAAAAAAACAATGAGAAAAAGCTGATAAAAACTAAAAACTAAACCATGATTCATGCGATACAGGCATTTGGAATATCGCTCAAAAACTCACATTCTAATTAATCAAATTCATTTGATATATCGCCTAGTCAGAAGTAACAGTGTTTAGGAGTGTACTTACGTGTTGTCTGAGAGTCGGTTGTTGCTTTGGGAGAAGTCTCGGCGTCTGGTCTTTTTCCCCAGCTGTCCAACAGGCTCTATGTAGACCGTACTGGCACTCAGATCCACAGGGCTGGAGCTCCTGTCACTGGCTGTGTCCTGGGAGGGGTCCTTAGCTGGACCAGTGCTGAGGCTGACGCTGGGGCTCTGGGCTGACTGCTCTTCAGGGAATAGGGCTTTCCTCCCTGAAGTCTGCAACGTGCTTCTGACAGTGGCCACCGGGAGCGCTTCTCTGCCCGAGGAGAAGATGGCGCCAAAGGTGGCCAGAGAGCGCTTGGCCGTCTTGGGAGTGGAGGGGTCCTTCCTCTTCACCAGGGTCTGAACTGCTCCAGGTCGAGGTGAGGAGGCTGTGTTGCCGTTCTGAGGAGGTCCCAGGGTCTGGACTGCTCCAGGTCGAGGTGAGGAGGCTGTGTTGCCGTTCTGAGGAGGTCCCAGGGACTTAGCAGGCCTGGTCCGGACTGGTCTGGGCTTGGACTTACTGCTCACCACCTTGCGTGTTTTTGGGTTAGGCTGGGGTTGATGGGATGAAGGTGTTTTGGGGTAAGGCTGGGGTTGTTGAGGGAAGGAACAGGTGCGGCCAGCATTCTCTGGGGGGTTGTTGGTCTCCCACCAGTTCACTGGAGCTTTCCTTCTCCTGCTACTGCGTTTCTCTGGAGCCTCCCTGGCCTGGTGCTGCTGCCTGCTGGGGGTATCCCTGGCCTGGTGCTGCTGCCTGCTGGGGGTAACGGTAGCCTCTGGAGCCTCCCTGGCCTGGTGCTGCTGCCTGCTGGGGGTATCCCTGGCCTGGTGCTGCTGCCTGCTGGGGGTATCCCTGGCCTGGTGCTGCTGCCTGCTGGGGGTATCCCTGGCCTGGTGCTGCTGCCTGCTGGGGGTAACGGTAGCAGAGTGGGGGGTGGCATCACTCCTGCTGGGGGTAACGGTAGCAGAGTGGGGGGTGGCATCACTCCTGCTGGGGGTAACGGTAGCAGAGTGGGGGGTGGCATCACTCTGGGGTTTACACTTGGGAGTGCGGGTGTAGATCCAGTCAAACACCTTCTCACCTGAGAAGAGACACAAGCAGAACACAAATCACCACATATTTCAATAACAGCTGTTTGAGATGACAGTACATATTCTGTATATTACTAAGCTTGATTTATGAGTGAACTATATTCCCTTGAAGGAAAAAGGATGGCGTTAATATGAAGCCTTACTTGAGGTGAGTGTATGCTGTCTGAGAGGGCTGGGCATGGCCTCCTGCTCCTCTTCTCTCTGACCTTCAGGCCTCGCTGGCTCCTCTTCTCTCTGACCTTCAGGCCTCGCTGGCTCCTCTTCTCTCTGACCTTCAGGCCTCGCTGGCTCCTCTGTACTGGCTGTCGTCTGCTTCTTAGGTCTGCCCTTCTTGGGCTTCTCTGCTTTCTGCTCTGCAGTCTGATTGGACCACGGTTTCTTCTCTGTGGTCTGATTGGACGAGGGTTTATTTGCTGCTGACTGATTGGACGAGGGTTTCTTCTTTGCGTTCTGATTAAACAAGGGTTTTGATGGCCCGTCCTCCTGCCCTGACTCCACAGAGGAATGTCTTGCTAGTTTAGATGTAGTCTTGTTATTCTGTTTGGACTTGTTGTCTGTCTCTGTGAGCTGTGTGTTGACAGGACTGGTGAGCCACCAGGGACCAGGCTTCGTCCTCTTCCTCTTCCCTGCTAACTGGGAGGAGTCAGCCTCACCAGTAGGGGCGGGGCAGACCTCCTGGGCCTTACAATTGGCTGGAACCTTAGAGATGACTCGTCTCTGTCCTGTTGGTGCCAACTGTAGAACTGTGGAGGAAAGACAACATTACATCTAGCCTAGTCTTTTATGTAAACTACATTTTTTCCCTTACCCCAACCCAAAAAAAATATATATATATATATATATAACATATTGTAAAGTGGTTGTCCCACTGGCTATCATAAGGTGAATGCACCAATTTGTAAGTCGCTCTGGATAAGAGCGTCTGCTAAATGACGTAAATGTAAATGTAATTGTTTTGTGAATGTTTTTTATGTATTTTTTTATTTGTTGAGAGCTCTTACAAAACATATTCCTATACCTACAAATGGCATGATACAACTTGAACTTGTGATGAACGTTGTAGTCAGAGAAACCATCATGATGTGTGATGTCAGCTGTCAGGGGATCTTACCTGGAGAAACATCCTGGTCTGCCGCCTGGTCTTCAGCTGATGATTGGTCTGCAGCCGCTTCACTCTCCTCCTCCATGGTGACGGGCTCCTCCCCAGCTCGACCTGACAGTCTCCTGGTCTTCCCAGACTGCCGGCCTCGTCCTCGGCTCGTCTTGGGGTTCACCTTGTCACCTTGGATACCAGCTTTGGATTTAGAGATTCTGGGAACTTTCTTTTCTGTTTTGGTGTGGCTAGGTTTAGGCTTGGCCCCTCCTCCTGGTGCCTCTTGTTCCAGGTCACCTGCTGTCGTTGGTTCAGATAACAGGTTGTTGACTTTCTTCTTGTCTTGTTCTATGTGGTCTGCCTCGAGGTCAACATGATTAACAGGCCCATCACCCTGAGGTCCTACCCCCTGGGGACTAGAGTCCCTCTCCTTCCTGGTTGTAGGATTCTTTCCCTTCTTCTCTTTAGTTGTCCGAGGTCTGTCTGTCCCTCCTGATCTCTGATTGGCTGTAGCCTTGGTGAGTGTGTCTGCTGAGGCATTGTCACTACTGTGTGATTGGTTCTGCTGCTGCGGTCGTGGTTTGGCTGTGGTCCTGTTGGGGTCAATCTTCCTGCGAAGGGAGAACCAGGAAGGCCCATCATCCTCCAGGATCAGGAAGTCATCCTCCAGCTCGGTGAGAGGAGGTTCTCTCACTGGAGACGCCAGGGCTTTCCTAGGACTGAACAGAAACAGGGCTTTAACCCTCTGACCTATAACCCTAGACTCTAACCCTTTCCTAGGGCTGAACAGAAACAGGGCTTTAACCCTCTGACCTATAACCCTAGCCTCTAACCCTTTCCTAGGGCTGACCAGAAACAGGGCTTTAACCCTCTGACCTATAACCCTAGACTCTAACCCTTTCCTAGGGCTGAACAGAAACAGGGCTTTAACCCTCTGACCTATAACCCTACTCTAACCCTTTCATAGGGCTGACCAGAAACAGGGCTTTAACCCTCTGACCTATAACCCTACTCTAACCCTTTCCTAGGACTGACCAGAAACACAGCATTGACCACAGCCTCTGACCTCTAACCCTTTCCTAGGGCTTATGAGTGAGAAAGTTAGACGCACAAATATCATACCCCAAAAATGCTAACCTGTTATTGTAATGGTGAGAGGTTAGCATGTCTTGGTGGGATATTTGTGCGTCTAACTTTCTCACTCATCATTATTCATGATTCATTCAGGACTATCCGTAATCATGGTAGCATCCACATTAATGTAGTAGTGTTTCAAAACATATTCTCTTCTGATTTACAAAAGAAGTGTCTCCAAAATGACAATTATTTACCATAAAATGGGGGGACAACGTAAAAAGGGCAGTAATTTCTAAACGGTCTAAAGACGATATGGATGAAAATACCCTCCAATTAAAGCTGACAGGCTGAACTTTAACCTCAGTCATTGTATCATTTCAAATCCAAAGTGCTGGAGTACAGAGCCAAGACAACAAAATAATTGTCACTGTCCCAATACTTTGAGCTCCCTGTATTCTGCCCTGTAGCAAAGAGAAAATGTTGCAGTTTTAAAGCTAATTTCCTGCAATTATATGCATTTAGCCATGCAGTGTTCTTTTGCTCACACAAAATATAAACTGACAGTACAAAACATTAAGAACACCTTCCTAATATTGAGTTGCACCCCCTTTTGCCCTCAGAACAGCCTCAATTCATCGGAGCATGGACTCTACAAGGTGTCGAAAGCGTTCCACAGGGATACTGGCCCATGTTGACTCCAATGCTTCCCACAGTTGTGTCAAGTTGTCTGGATGTCCTTTGGGGGGTGGACCATTATTGATACACACAGGAAACTACTGAGCATGAAAAACCCAGCAGCGTTGCAGTTCTTGACACAAACTGGTGCGCCTGGCACGACTCCGGTCTCCTCCCCTTCATCTACACTGACTGAAGTGGATTTAACAAGTGATCAATAAGAGATCATAGCTTTCACCTGGATTCACCTTGTCATAGATGCCATACACGCCGTCTGCCCGTTTCAGTTGAAACCATGATTCATCGCTGAAAAGCACACTTCACCAGTGTGCAGTGGCCATTGAAGGTGAGCATTTGCCCACTGAAGTCAGGTCAAGACCCTGGTGAGGACGACGAGCACGCAGATGAGCTTCCCTGAGACAATTTCTGACAGTTTGTGCAGAAATTATTCGGTTGTGCAAACCCATAGTTTCATCAGCTGTCGTGGTGGCTGGTCTCAGACGATCCCGCAGAGGTCCTAGACTGGCCGGTTGGACGTACTGCCAAATTCTCTAAAACAATGTTGGAGGTGGCTTATGGTAATGAAATGAACATTAAATATTCTGGCAACAGTTCTGGTGGACATTCCTGCAGTCAGCATGCCAATTGCACGCTCCCTCAAAACTTGAGACATCTGTGGCATTGTGTTGTGTGACAAAACTGCACATTTTACATTGGCCTTTAATTGTCCCCAGCACAAGGTGCACCTGTGTAATGATCATGCTGTTTAATCAGCTTCATGATATGCCACAGCTGTCAGGTGGATGGATTATCTGGGCAAAGGAGAAATGCTCACTAAAAGGGATGTCAAAATGTGCGCACAACATTTGAGAAAATAAGCTTTTTGTGCATATGAAAGATTTCTGGGATCTTTTATTTCAGCTCATGAAACATGGGACCAACACTTTACATGTTGCGTTTATGTTTTAGTTCAGGACTGAATGTCATTTATGGTGAGTTTGGTCATTTCCAAGAGAATGAAAAGGTTTTGATGCTTGTCTGCTCTGATGCAGCATGTGAACACGCTGTGTCTGGAGTCGGTAGGGCAACGGGCCTGGGGGAGGAGCAGACTGGGGGAGGAGCAGACTGGGGGAGGAGCAGACTGGGGGAGGAGCAGACTGGGGGAGGAGCAGACTGGGGGACGAGCAGACTGGGGGAGGAGCAGACTGGGGGAGGAGCAGACTGGGGGAGGAGCAGACTGGGGGAGGAGCAGACTGGCCCGAGAACAGAGGAGAAAAAATGCAAGGAAATAAAAAATGTTGGCAGCTGTACAGAGAACTCATCCAAAGGGCTTTGACCTCTCAAATACGGCAGAAAGCTTACACAATAAGATGCACCGTCACCTTATTAATTCAGAAACGTACTAAGATAACGTGTCCCCTAAGTTTAACGTGCTAGTTAACGCAGAATTCCTCATTTTTATAATATAATATGCCATTTAGCAGACGCTTTTATCCAAAGTGACTTACAGTCATGCGTGCATACATTATTTTGTATTTTTTGTATTTTTTGGTGTATGGGTGGTCCCGGGGATCGAACCGGTTACTAGCGCCGTGCTCTACCAGCTGAGCTACAGAGGACCCGTTACTAGCGCCGTGCTCTACCAGCTGAGCTACAGAGGACCCGTTACTAGCGCCGTGCTCTACCAGCTGATCTACAGAGGACCCGTTACTAGCGCCGTGCTCTACCAGCTGAGCTACAGAGGACCCGTTACTAGCGCCGTGCTCTACCAGCTGAGCTACAGAGGACCAGAGGACCCGTTACTAGCGCCGTGCTCTACCAGCTGAGCTACAGAGGACCCGTTATTAGCGCCGTGCTCTACCAGCTGAGCTACAGAGGACCAGAGGACCCGTTACTAGCGCCGTGCTCTACCAGCTGAGCTACAGAGGACCCGTTACTAGCGCCGTGCTCTACCAGCTGAGCTACAGAGGACCCGTTACTAGCGCCGTGCTCTACCAGCTGAGCTACAGAGGACCCGTTACTAGCGCCGTGCTCTACCAGCTGAGCTACAGAGGACCAGAGGACCCGTTACTAGCGCCGTGCTCTACCAGCTGAGCTACAGAGGACCGGTTACTAGCGCCGTGCTCTACCAGCTGAGCTACAGAGGACCCGTTACTAGCGCCGTGCTCTACCAGCTGAGCTACAGAGGACCGGTTACTAGCGCCGTGCTCTACCAGCTGAGCTACAGAGGACCCGTTACTAGCGCCGTGCTCTACCAGCTGAGCTACAGAGGACCAGAGGACCGGTTACTAGCGCCGTGCTCTACCAGCTGAGCTACAGAGGACCCGTTACTAGCGCCGTGCTCTACCAGCTGAGCTACAGAGGACCAGAGGACCCGTTACTAGCGCCGTGCTCTACCAGCTGAGCTACAGAGGACCAGAGGACCCGTTACTAGCGCCGTGCTCTACCAGCTGAGCTACAGAGGACCCGTTACTAGCGCCGTGCTCTACCAGCTGAGCTACAGAGGACCAGAGGACCCGTTACTAGCGCCGTGCTCTACCAGCTGAGCTACAGAGGACCGGTTACTAGCGCCGTGCTCTACCAGCTGAGCTACAGAGGACCCGTTACTAGCGCCGTGCTCTACCAGCTGAGCTACAGAGGACCAGAGGACCCGTTACTAGCGCCGTGCTCTACCAGCTGAGCTACAGAGGACCGGTTACTAGCGCCGTGCTCTACCAGCTGAGCTACAGAGGACCCGTTACTAGCGCCGTGCTCTACCAGCTGAGCTACAGAGGACCAGAGGACCCGTTACTAGCGCCGTGCTCTACCAGCTGAGCTACAGAGGACCGGTTACTAGCGCCGTGCTCTACCAGCTGAGCTACAGAGGACCAGAGGACCCGTTACTAGCGCCGTGCTCTACCAGCTGAGCTACAGAGGACCAGAGGACCCGTTACTAGCGCCGTGCTCTACCAGCTGAGCTACAGAGGACCCGTTACTAGCGCCGTGCTCTACCAGCTGAGCTACAGAGGACCAGAGGACCACGTTACTAGCGCCGTGCTCTACCAGCTGAGCTACAGAGGACCGGTTACTAGCGCCGTGCTCTACCAGCTGAGCTACAGAGGACCCGTTACTAGCGCCGTGCTCTACCAGCTGAGCTACAGAGGACCAGAGGACCCGTTACTAGCGCCGTGCTCTACCAGCTGAGCTACAGAGGACCCGTTACTAGCGCCGTGCTCTACCAGCTGAGCTACAGAGGACCACTTTTTCACAAAGGGAAAAAAAAATAAAACGTGTAAGAAATCTCTAAGATCTAAAATGGTTCTTATTGTCATTTCTGCATCAGACTATTTTTGTGCTTCAATTGCACTTTGCACTGATGAGATTCAGGAACTGGCAGACCGCGCTCTGACTGATGAGATTCAGGAACTGGCAGACCGCGCTCTGACTGATGAGATTCAGGAACTGGCAGACCGCGCTCTGACTGATGAGATTCAGGAACTGGCAGACCGCGCTCTGACTGATGAGATTCAGGAACTGGCAGACCGCGCTCTGACTGATGTGGAGCTTTTTTCTCAGGTACTTTTCTCAGTGTAGACAGTCTACTTTTCTCCATAAAATTCAAGATTTACTTGAAACAAAACATTCGGAACTGTAGCTGGCTACATTATTTATATGATAAACATTAAACGCCTAACCCTTTCCTAGTGCTGAACAGAAACAAATCATTAACCTAACCTCTAACATGCTGACAAGACCGTCGCACGCATCCACACCAGACGCGATCAGGACACGCAGGTTGAAATATCAAAGCGAACTCTGAACCTACTATATTAATTTGGGGACAGGTCGAAACACATGAAACATTCATGAACATTTAGCTAGTTAGCTTGCTGTTGCTAGCTAATTTGTCCTGGGATATACAGTGCCTTCGGAAAGTATTCAGACCCCTTGACTTTTTCCACATTTTGTTATGTTACAGCCTTATTCTAAAATTGATTAAATACAAATGTTTCCTCAGAAATGTACACACAATACCCCATAATGACAAAGCAAAAAAAGTTTTGAAATTTTTGCAAACAGAAATACCTCAATTTCGAGTCTCATAGCAAAGGGTCTGAATACTTATACAAATGTAATATCAGTTATTAATTTTTTATAAATTTGCAAATTTCTAAAAATGTGTTTTTGCTTTGTCATTATGGGGTAGTGTGTGTAGATTGATGAGGAACATTTAAAATGTAATCCATACTACTAAAAACCAATGAGGAGCGAGTCAAGCGTCACAAATACAACCAAGTTCTATCGCCTGGCTACGCAGACGCTCGTTGACGCGCTCGAGCAGATCAGATAAAATTATTGAATAACGTGTACATTTATTTTGCAACACTCACGCAACGCGGGCGGTGTGGTCCGCATGTAACTTTAATCTCTAACCCTTTCATAGGGCTGAACAGAAACACATCATTAACCCTAACCCCTTCATAGGGCTGAACAGAAACACATAATTAACCCTAGCCTCTAACCCCTAACCCTTTCATAGAGCTGAACAGAAACACATAATTAACCCTAGACTCTAACCCCTAACCCTTTCATAGGGCTGAACAGAAACACATCATTAACCCTAGACTCTAACCCCTAACCCTTTCATAGAGCTGAACAGAAACAGATAATTAACCCTAGACTCTAACCCCTAGCCCCTAACCCTTTCATAGAGCTGAACAGAAACACATCATTAACCCTAACCCCTAACCCCTAACCCTTTCATAGGGCTGAACAGAAACACATCATTAACCCTAACCCCTAACCCCTTCATAGAGCTGAACAGAAACACATCATTAACCCTAACCCCTAACCCTTTCATAGAGCTGAACAGAAACACATCATTAACCCTAACCCCTAACCCCTAACCCTTTCATAGGGCTGAACAGAAACACATCATTAACCCTAGACTCTAACCCCTAGCCCCTAACCCTTTCATAGAGCTGAACAGAAACACATCATTAACCCTAACCCCTAACCCTTTCATAGAGCTGAACAGAAACACATCATTAACCCTAGACTCTAACCCCTAACCCTTTCATAGAGCTGAACAGAAACACATCATTAACCCTAGACTCTAACCCCTAGCCCCTAACCCTTTCATAGAGCTGAACAGAAACACATCATTAACCCTAACCCCTAACCCTTTCATAGAGCTGAACAGAAACACATCATTAACCCTAGCCTCTAACCCCTAACCCTTTCATAGGGCTGAACAGAAACACATCATTAACCCTAGACTCTAACCCCTAACCCTTTCATAGAGCTGAACAGAAACACATCATTAACCCTAGACTCTAACCCCTAGCCCCTAACCCTTTCATAGAGCTGAACAGAAACACATCATTAACCCTAACCCCTTCATAGGGCTGAACAGAAACACATCATTAACCCTAGCCTCTAACCCCTAACCCTTTCATAGGGCTGAACAGAAACACATCATTAACCCTAGCCTCTAACCCCTAACCCTTTCATAGGGCTGAACAGAAACACATCATTAACCCTAGACTCTAACCCCTAGCCCCTAACCCTTTCATAGAGCTGAACAGAAACACATCATTAACCCTAACCCCTAACCCTTTCATAGAGCTGAACAGAAACACATCATTAACCCTAACCCCTAACCCCTAACCCTTTCATAGGGCTGAACAGAAACACATCATTAACCCTAGACTCTAACCCCTAACCCTTTCATAGAGCTGAACAGAAACACATCATTAACCCTAACCCCTAACCCCTAACCCTTTCATAGGGCTGAACAGAAACACATCATTAACCCTAGACTCTAACCCCTAACCCTTTCATAGAGCTGAACAGAAACAGATAATTAACCCTAGACTCTAACCCCTAGCCCCTAACCCTTTCATAGAGCTGAACAGAAACACATCATTAACCCTAACCCCTAACCCTTTCATAGAGCTGAACAGAAACACATCATTAACCCTAGCCTCTAACCCCTAACCCTTTCATAGGGCTGAACAGAAACACATCATTAACCCTAGACTCTAACCCCTAACCCTTTCATAGAGCTGAACAGAAACACATCATTAACCCTAGCCTCTAACCCCTAACCCTTTCATAGGGCTGAACAGAAACACATCATTAACCCTAGACTCTAACCCCTAACCCTTTCATAGAGCTGAACAGAAACACATCATTAACCCTAGACTCTAACCCCTAACCCTTTCATAGAGCTGAACAGAAACACATCATTAACCCTAGCCTCTAACCCCTAACCCTTTCATAGGGCTGAACAGAAACACATCATTAACCCTAGACTCTAACCCCTAACCCTTTCATAGAGCTGAACAGAAACACATCATTAACCCTAGCCTCTAACCCCTAACCCTTTCATAGAGCTGAACAGAAACACATCATTAACCCTAGACTCTAACCCCTAACCCTTTCATAGGGCTGAACAGAAACAAGGCATTCAGGGTCCCCCACAGGAGTTTTTAACAAGGTGGTGCTGATAAGTCAGTCGAGGAGGAGGTGCTTTGAACACCTGTAACTGCCATTTCCTGCAATCTAAACACTTGAATTAAGTGATTAAGTGCAAATAAATTAATTAATTTTGTAAATGTCATTAATACTGGTTTTAAACCCAGCGTTCCCCAAACTAGGGGTCGCGACCCCATGTGGGGTCAACTGATTTGAAAATGGGGTGGTGAGAGACACACTGGGCTTGGTTCATATAACCAGGGTTATGTCAGTAACCTCCGGTAGTCGCTAAATGCTGTTGTAATAAACAGCGGTTTCCGTTTCCTTCCTACAAATATGGATTTATCTTTGAACGGTTTAAGCTACAAAATATTATGACCCCATCACTGAAAGATATGACTATCAGGAACACACGTGTTCTGTTTCCCTCTCCAATGCCTACAAGCTGCGTAGGGCTCAGAACAGACTGGACAGGACCAGACTGGGGGGGAAAGAACATCAATGATGGTGTTATTTTCTACACAGAAGATCATTCAAAAGTATTGCCTGATGATCTTCTGAACTTCCCAATATCTTTCTGATTCCAGTCACTTCAAACCAGATTGAAATAGTTTGGCCATATATTACATAACTGTTTTTCCATGGTGTGGTCCACATTTGTATATACAGTGCATCTGGAAAGTATTCAGACCCCTTCCCCTCTTCCACATTTTGTTACGTTACAGCCTTATTCTAGAATTGATTAAATAAGACATTTAGGCTGTAACGTAACAAAATGTGGAAAAAGTCAAGGGGTCTGAATAATTTCCAAATGCACTGTATTTCAAAATGGGTTCGTGGGCCAATTTTCTGAGGGAACACCTGCATTAGCCCTAGCCACCATTATACACTGTATACAGTATCAGAATTCACCACATCAACTAATAGCAAAGACAGTATGAAGATGGGCAGAAAATGCTTCTCCAATAGAAATGGACACCTTGATCAGCTCATTTCCTTTTCGGTCTCCCTCCCCTCCAACCCTAACCACTCAGCCCCTCCCAGATGGTCATGCTGTCTCCCTCCCCTCCAACCCTAACCACTCAGCCCCTCCCAGATGGTCATGCTGTCTCCCTCCCCTCCAACCCTAACCACTCAGCCCCTCCCAGATGGTCATGCTGTCTCCTCCCTCCAACCCTAACCACTCAGCCCCTCCCAGATGGTCATGCTGTCTCCCTCCCCTCCAACCCTAACCACTCAGCCCCTCCCAGATGGTCATGCTGTCTCCCTCCCCTCCAACCCTAACCACTCAGCCCCTCCCAGATGGTCATGCTGTCTCCCTCCCCTCCCCTCCAACCCTAACCACTCAGCCCCTCCCAGATGGTCATGCTGTCTCCCTCCCCTCCAACCCTAACCACTCAGCCCCTCCCAGATGGTCATGCTGTCTCCCTCCCCTCCAACCCTAACCACTCAGCCCCTCCCAGATGGTCATGCTGTCTCCCTCCCCTCCAACCCTAACCACTCAGCCCCTCCCAGATGGTCATACAGTGTCACAACCTTCGCTCTCTCTCCCCCCACTACTCTCTTCTCTTCTATCATCTCTCCCTTCTGTTTCCTGATTCTGCCACATCAACCCTCCTGCCCACCCTTTCCGCATCCTATGATTCGCATTGTCACCTTTCCTCCCGGCCGGCTCGGCCCGCCCTCCTGCAACATGGCTGAGTGACTCATTGCGAGCTTACAGAACTGGGCTGAGAGAAAATGGAGGAAAACTAAACTTCCAGAGAACCTGTCATCTTTTCACTCCCTCCTCTCTACATTCTCTTCCTCTGTATCCGCTGCTAAAGCCACTTTCTACCACTCTAAATTAAGCTTCTGCCTCTAACCCTAGGAAACTCTTTTCCACCATCTCCTCCCTCCTTAATCCTCCACCCCCTCCCACTCCGCAGACAACTTTGTTAACCACTTTAAAAAGAAGGTTGACGACATCTGCTCCTCATTCACTCAGCCTATTGAGTCCACTGGTCCCACTCACACAGAACTACCCTACGCCTTGACCTCTTCCTCACCTCTCTCTCCAGATGACATCCTGCGACTAGTGAGTTCTGCCCGCTCGACCCCATCCCCTCCTCCAGACCATCTCTGGAGACCTTCTCCCATTCCTCACTTCCCTCATTAACTCATCCCTGACCACTAGACCCCATCCCCTCCTCCAGACCATCTCTGGAGACCTTCTCCCATTCCTCACTTCCCTCATCAACTCCTCCAGACCATCTCTGGAGACCTTCTCCCATTCCCCACTTCCCCCATCAACTCATCCAGACCATCTCTGGAGACCTTCTCCCATTCCTCACTTCCCCCATCCCCTCCTCCAGACCATCTCTGGAGACCTTCTCCCATTCCTCACTTCCCCCATCCCCTCCTCCAGACCATCTCTGGAGACCTTCTCCCATTCCTCACTTCCCCCATCCCCTCCTCCAGACCATCTCTGGAGACCTTCTCCCATTCCTCACTTCCCTCATCAACTCATCCCTGACCACTGGCTGCGTCCCCTCTGACTTCAAATTGCCCCAGTCGCTCCCATCCTCAAGAAACAAACACTCGTCTCCTCTGACGTCAAAAACTATAGACCTGTATCCCTTCTTTTCTTTCCAAAACACTTGAGCGTGCTGTCTCTGATCAACTCTCTCATTATCTCTCTCAGAACAATCTTCTTGACCCTAACCAGTCAGGCTTCAAGACGGGTCACTCAACCGAGACTGCTCTTCTCTGTGTCACGGAGGCTCTCTGCACTGCCAAAGCTGACTCTCTGTCCTCTGTTCTCATCCTCCTAGATCTATCTGCTGCCTTTGACACCGTGAACCACCAGATCCTCCTCTCCACCCTCTCAGGGCTGGGTGTTTCAGGCTCTGCCACCTCTAGGACTGCCCGAGTCGCTCCCCTCACACAGGAAGCGGTGCAGGTCCTAATCCAGGCACTAATCTCCCGTCTGGATTACTGCAACTCGCTGTTGGCTGGGCTCCCTGCTTGTGCCATTAAACCCCTGCAACTTATCTAGAACGCTGCAGCCCGCCTGGTGTTCAACCTTCCCATGTTCTCTCATGTTACCCCGCTCCTCCACACACTCCACTGGCTTCCAGTTGAAGCTCGCATCCACTACAAGACCATGGTGTTTACCTACGGAGCAGCAAGAGAAACTGCCCCTACCTACCTTCAGGCTATGCTCAAACCCTACACCCCAACGCCGAGCACTCAGTTCTGCCACCTCTGGTCTCTTGGCCCTCCCACCCCTACGGGAGGGCAGCTCCCGCTCAGCCCAGTCCAAGCTCTTCTCTGTCCTGGCACCCCAACGGTGGAACCAACAATCCCCCCTCCAACCCCTTTCTAGGAAAAGTATACATACTATGCCTGTGATATGTGGTTGTCCCACCTAGCTACAGTGAGGGAAAAAAGTATTTGATCTCCTTCTGATTTTGTACGTTTGCCCACTGACAAAGAAATGACTGACAAAGAAATGATCAGTCTATAATTTTAATGGTAGGTTTATTTGAACAGTGAGAGACAGAATAACAAAAAAATCCAGAAAAACGCATGTCAAAAATGTTATAAATTGATTTGCATTTTAAATGAGAGAAATAAGTATTTGACCCCATCTTAATCAGAAAGATTTCTGGCTCCAAGGTGCCTTTTATACAGGTAACGAGCTGAGATTAGGAGCACACTCTTTAAGGGAGTGCTCCTAATCTCAGCTTGTTACCTGTATAAAAGACACCTGTCCACAGAAGCAATCAATCAGATTCCAAACTCTCCACCATGGCCAAGACCAAAGAGCTCTCCAAGGATGTCAGGGACAAGATTGTAGACCTACACAAGGCTGGAATGGGTTACAAGACCATCGCCAAGCAGCTTGGTGAGAAGGTGACAACAGTTGGTGCGATTATTCGCAAATGGAAGAAACACAAAAGAACTGTCAATCTCCCTCGGCCTGGGGCTCCATGCAAGATCTCACCTCGTGGAGTTGCAATGATCATGAGAACGGTGAGGAATCAGCCCAGAACTACACGGGAGGATCTTGTCAATGATCTCAAGGCAGCTGGGACCATAGACACCAAGAAAACAATTGATAACACACTACGCTGCTCAAAAAAGCACATATACAGGCCCGTCTGAAGTTTGCCAATGAACATCTGAATGATTCAGAGGATAACTGGGTGAAAGTGTTGTGGTCAGATGAGACCAAAATCGAGTTCTTTGGCATCAACTCAACTCGCCGTGTTTGGACGAGGAGGAATGCTGCCTATGACCCCAAGAACACCATCCCCACCGTCAAACATGGAGGTGGAAACATTATGCTTTTGGGGTGTTTTTTCTGCTAAGGGGACAGGACAACTTCACCGCATCAAAGGGGACGATGGACGGCGCCATGTACCGTCAAATCTTGGGTGAGAACCTCCTTCCCTCAGCCAGGGCATTGAAAATGGGTCGTGGATGGGTATTCCAGCATGACAATGACCCAAAACACACGGCCAAGGCAACAAAGGAGTGGCTCAAGAAGAAGCACATTAAGGTCCTGGAGTGGCCTAGCCAGTCTCCAGACCTTAATCCCATAGAAAATCTGTGGAGGGGAGCTGAAGGTTCGAGTTGCCAAACGTCAGCCTCGAAACCTTAATGACTTGGAGAAGATCTGCAAAGAGGAGTGGGGCAAAATCCCTCCTGAGATGTGTGCAAACCTGGTGGCCAACTACAAGAAACGTCTGACCTCTGTGATTGCCAACAAGGGTTTTGCCACCGAGTACTAAGTCATGTTTTGCAGAGGGGTCAAATACTTATTTCCCTCATTAAAATGCAAATCAATTTATAACATTTTTGACATGCGTTTTTCTGGATTTTTTTGTTGTTATTCTGTCTCTCACTGTTCAAATAAACCTACCATTAAAATGATAGACTGATCATGTCTTTGTCAGTGGCAAACGTACAAAATCAGCAGGGGATCAAATACTTTTTTCCCTCACTGTATCTGAAGATGAATGCACTGACTAAGTCACCCTGTGATATGTGGTTGTCCCACCTAGCTAACTAAGTCGCTCTGGATAAGAGCGTCGGCTAAATGACTAAAATGTAAATCCCCAATCACGCTTGTAGACGACATTGGCTACGTGTCAGTTTGTCACTTTCAGGAAGTTGGAGTAATACCATGATCAATTACTGAAGACATTGGCTCTAATCCAGGTTGTGCCTTTATCTTTCGAGACAATTAACAACTAAGGAAGAATATTTCACTTCTCTCATTGACTTCTCAAACCCCAAACTCCAGCCAGGTATACTTCGCAAGCATTCCCGGAAGTCTTGCGATGTTGGGCCTCTGGGTTTAGAAACTCAGGGAGGGGCCTCCCGAGTGGCACAGTGGTCAAAGGCAATTAACTGTGAGATCCTGGTTCGAGTCCAGGCTTGACCGGGAGACCCATTGGGCGGCGCACAATTGGCCAAGCGCTGTCCAGGGTAGGGGAGTGTTTGGCCGGCAGTGCACGCTGACTCGGTTGCCAGGTGTACAGTGTTTCCTCCGGCACATTGGTGCGGCTGGCTTCCGGGTTAAGTGGGCACTGTGTCAAGAAGCAGTGCGGCTCGGTTGGGTTGTGTTTCGGAGAACGCACTACTTTCGACCTTCGCCTCTCCCGTGTCCGTACGGGAGTTGCAGCGATGGGACAAGACTGTAACTACCAATTGGATACCCTGAAATTGGGTAGAAGAAAGGGGGTAAAATACAAAAATACTAAAAAAAGAGACTCAGGGAGGGCCACTACTGTGGATATTGTAAACAGGACAGTTCTAATCATTCATTCGGTTAAATGAAAACAATAGATTTGGACTCACCAGGCAGGCTTTGACTGACCAGCCTCTCTCAGCTTCTGGAGAAAGGAGGATGTGGCTTTCCTTTCCTGTGTTGCCTCCTTCTCTGGTGGTTGGGCCAGACTCCTCTTCTCTGGTGGTTGGGCCAGACTCCTCTTCTCTGGTGGTTGGGCCAGACTCTTCTTCTCTGGTGGTTGGGCCAGACTCCTCTTCTCTGGTGGTTGGGCCAGACTCCTCTTCTCTGGCGGTTGGGCCAGACTCCTCTTCTCTGGCGGCTGGGCCAGACTCCTCTTCTCTGGCGGCTGGGCCAGACTCCTCTTCTCTGGCGGTTGGGCCAGAATGTTAATCTCTGGCGGTTGGGCCAGAATGTTAATCTCTGGCGGTTGGGCCAGACTCTTCTTCTCTGGCGGTTGGGCCAGACTCTTCTTCTCTGGCGGTTGGGCCAGACTCTTCTTCTCTGGCGGTTGGGCCAGACTCTTCTTCTCTGGCGGTTGGGCCAGACTCTTCTTCTCTGGTGGTTGGGCCAGACTCTTCTTCTCTGGTGGTTGGGCCAGACTCTTCTTCTCTGGTGGTTGGGCCAGACTCTTCTTCTCTGGTGGTTGGGCCAGACTCTTCTTCTCTGGTGGTTGGGCCAGACTCTTCTTCTCTGGTGGTTGGGCCAGACTCTTCTTCTCTGGTGGTTGGGCCAGACTCTTCTTCTCTGGTGCTGGTTGTTCTTTGGGTTCCACTGCTGGATACGGGCTTCTGTGGGGAGGCTCCTCTGGCTCCGTCTCTGTGCTGCAGAGGGACAGTCTCAACTTCCTGGAGAATTAACACAATAGGGATGTGTCAAATTCTAAATGATCTTAACATTTAAACTGCCATTTTCCTTTAGAACAATAAGAACAAGTGATACAATTCCACATGAAATCACAATGCAGAATATGGTCCTATTACGTACCACAGTCCTAGACACAGTAGGCTACCGGTAGTTTGTAATTTCATATTATGAGACAAAAACACACTAACTAGCAATGATTCATGAGAAAAATAGTTTGAGAGCTTGCGCTTTGTACTTGCAGACTAATTATTGAACAATTTCTGCACCAAGGCCATCATGGTTTTTCAACATGGCATCTGGTAGTCTGGTTCTAGATATGCCATCAGGGTTTTGAAGTCAACATCCTCTACCATTGACAATGGCTGCATATCAACTGCAGTCATTTCTGGAATCAAACCCTAACCAAGGTCTCCTGTCCTGTGTTACCACTGATCTGATGATTATGTTTAAGATCAGTCTGCAGAGCCAGACCGGTAGACTGACCAAGGGGTCTCTTCCTCCTCCGTCATTCTGTGAGCTGGGGTATTTGGTTTGCCAACAGAAAACCGACAGGGAGGAGAATCCAGCACTGCATCACATCCTCTGGAGAAGAGAGGG
This sequence comes from Coregonus clupeaformis, assembly GCF_020615455.1. NCBI lineage: Eukaryota > Metazoa > Chordata > Actinopteri > Salmoniformes > Salmonidae > Coregonus > Coregonus clupeaformis. Next base: position 54,192,945 of record NC_059198.1, on the reverse strand, counting down.
AACATCAGGGAGGTATATAAGAAGAGAGGGAACATCAGGGAGGTATAGAAGAGGGAACATCAGGGAGGTATAGAAGAGGGAACACCAGGGAGGTATAGAAGAGGGAACACCAGGGAGGTATAGAAGAGGGAACATCAGGGAGGTATAGAAGAGGGAACACCAGGGAGGTATAGAAGAGGGAACACCAGGGAGGTATAGAAGAGGGAACATCAGGGAGGTATAGAAGAGGGAACATCAGGGAGGTATAGAAGAGGGAACATCAGGGCAGGGAGGTATAGAAGAGGGAACATCAGGGCAGGGAGGTATAGAAGAGGGAACACCAGGGAGGTATAGAAGAGGGAACACCAGGGAGGTATAGAAGAGGGAACACCAGGGAGGTATAGAAGAGGGAACACCAGGGAGGTATAGAAGAAGAGAGGGAACACCAGGGAGGTATAGAAGAGGGAACATCAGGGAGGTATAGAAGAGGGAACATCAGGGAGGTATAGAAGAGGGAACATCAGGGAGGTATAGAAGAGGGAACATCAGGGAGACATAGAAGAAGAGAGGGAACATCAGGGAGGTATAGAAGAAGAGAGGGAACATCAGGGAGGTATAGAAGAGCGGGAACGTCAAGGAGGTATAGAAGAGCGGGAACGTCAAGGAGGTATAGAAGAGCGGGAACATCAGGGAGGTATAGAAGAGGGAACACCAGGGAGGTATAGAAGAGGGAACACCAGGGAGGTATAGAAGAAGAGAGGGAACACCAGGGAGGTATAGAAGAAGAGAGGGAACACCAGGGAGGTATAGAAGAGGGAACACCAGGGAGGTATAGAAGAGGGAACATCAGGGAGGTATAGAAGAGAGGGAACATCAGGGAGGTATAGAAGAGAGGGCACATCAGGGAGGTATAGAAGAGAGGGCACATCAGGGAGGTATAGAAGAGAGGGCACATCAGGGAGGTATAGAAGAGAGGGCACATCAGGGAGGTATAGAAGAGGGAACATCAGGGAGGTATAGAAGAGGGAACATCAGGGAGGTATAGAAGAGGGAACATCAGGGAGGTATAGAAGAGGGAACATCAGGGAGGTATAGAAGAGGGAACATCAGGGAGGTATAGAAGAGGGAACATCAGGGAGGTATAGAAGAAGAGAAGGAACACCAGGGAGGTATAGAAGAGGGAACACCAGGGAGGTATAGAAGAGGGAACACCAGGGAGGTATAGAAGAGGGAACATCAGGGAGGTATAGAAGAAGAGAGGAAACATCAGGGAGGTATAGAAGAAGAGAGGGAACATCAGGGAGGTATAGAAGAGGGAACATCAGGGAGGTATAGAAGAGGGAACATCAGGGAGGTATTGAAGAGGGAACATCAGGGAGGTATAGAAGAGGGAACATCAGGGAGGTATAGAAGAGGGAACATCAGGGAGGTATAGAAGAGGGAACATCAGGGAGGTATAGAAGAGGGAACATCAGGGAGGTATAGAAGAGGGAACATCAAGGAGGTATAGAAGAGGGAACATCAGGGAGGTATAGAAGAGGGAACATCAGGGAGGTATAGAAGAAGAGAGGGAACATCAGGGAGGTATAGAAGAAGAGAGGGAACATCAGGGAGGTATAGAAGAAGAGAGGGGACATCAGGGAGGTATAGAATAAGAGAGGGAACATCAGGGAGGTATATAGAAGAGGGAACATCAGGGAGGTATAGAAGAGGGAACATCAGGGAGGTATAGAAGAAGGAACATCAGGGAGGTATAGAAGAGGGAACATCAGGGAGGTATAGAAGAGGGAACATCAGGGAGGTATAGAAGAGGGAACATCAGGGAGGTATAGAAGAGGGAACATCAGGGAGGTATAGAAGAGGGAACATCAAGGAGGTATAGAAGAGGGAACATCAGGGAGGTATAGAAGAGGGAACATCAGGGAGGTATAGAAGAAGAGAGGGAACATCAGGGAGGTATAGAAGAAGAGAGGGAACATCAGGGAGGTATAGAAGAAGAGAGGGGACATCAGGGAGGTATAGAATAAGAGAGGGAACATCAGGGAGGTATATAGAAGAGGGAACATCAGGGAGGTATAGAAGAGGGAACATCAGGGAGGTATAGAAGAAGGAACATCAGGGAGGTATAGAAGAAGAGAGGGAACATCAGGGAGGTATAGAAAAGGGAACATCAGGGAGGTATAGAAGAGGGAACATCAGGGGGGTATAGAAGAGAGGGAACATCAGGGAGGTATAGAAGAAGAGGGAACATCAGGGAGGTATAGAAGAAGAGAGGGAACATCAGGGAGGTATAGAAGAAGAGAGGGAACATCAGGGAGGTATAGAAGAGGGAACATCAGGGAGGTATAGAAGAGGGAACATCAGGGAGGTATAGAAGAGAGGGAACATCAGGGAGATATAGAAGAGAGGGAACATCAGGGAGGTATAGAAGAGGGAACATCAGGGAGGTATAGAAGAGGGAACATCAGGGAGGTATAGAAGAAGAGAGGGAACATCAGGGAGGTATAGAAGAAGAGAGGAAACATCAGGGAGGTATAGAAGAGGGAACATCAGGGAGGTATAGAAGGAGAGGGAACATCAGGGAGGTATAGAAGAAGAGAGGGAACATCAGGGAGGTATAGAAGAAGAGAGGGAACATCAGGGAGGTATAGAAGAAGAGAGGGAACATCAGGGAGGTATAGAAGAAGAGAGGGAACATCAGGGAGGTATAGAAGAAGAGAGGAAACATCAGGGAGGTATAGAAGAGAGGGAACATCAGGGAGGTATAGAAGGAGAGGGAACATCAGGGAGGTATAGAAGAAGAGAGGGAACATCAGGGAGGTATAGAAGAAGAGAGGGAACATCAGGGAGGTATAGAAGAAGAGAGGGAACATCAGGGAGGTATAGAAGAAGAGAGGGAACATCAGGGAGGTATAGAAGAAGAGAGGGAACATCAGGGAGGTATAGAAGAGGGAACATCAGGGAGGTATATATAAGAAGATGGGGAACATCAGGGAGGTATAGAAGAAGAGGGGGAACATCAGGGAAGCGTAGAGAAATCAGATCAACTTTCCCCTTATTGAATCAATATAACACATCTACAACAAGACTAAAAACAACGAACTCCTTGTTAGGCGTTCCATATCAGTATGGAGTTGGGATCCACCTTACCCATCTGCTGCCTGTTCGTTGCACTGTCGTGTCAGGGCAGGGAAAGGCTGCTTTACAGGGCAGTGGTCATCATCATCATCATCATCATCATCATCATCATCACAGCTCAAGAGCAATGGAGAGGCTGTTTTGTCCTTGACCTCCTCCCCCTCCTGCCACTCTAAGGGGCTGGAGGTCTTCATGGGAGCACGCTCTTTAAACGGGCTCTCTACCTCAGCCAAGGAAAACACAGGGAAAAGGGTTGACACTCAAGACAAGACATTTCTACTGATAACTTGCTGATGTTATACAGAGGTGGGCTGGTGACATTAGCATATGCCCAGATATACTGCCACAGTCACTAGCCATTTCGGTCACTAGCTATCAGTTATCAATAGTCATATCCTACCATTATCCAGCAAAGTGATCTCTGCTCTTCCCTCTTTGTGCATCTCTTCTCCTTGGGGCACCTAGTGTCAACAACAGATCATAAGTGTCCATTCTGGCATTTAATTTAATTCCATTGCAGAATAGTATGATGTGTTTTACCCCTTCACCACTCGGAGTCTCTGGAACTGGTGATGGTTCTCTCTCCACCTTCTCCTCCACAGGGTTACCAGTCTCCCCCTCCTCCACAGGGGCGAAGGTCGGAGAGGGAGGCAGAGAGGGAAGCTCTTCCCCCATATCAGAGGGAGAATCTGCAGGACATATTAAGTCACATGAGTTATTGGTGGTCCAGAGACAAGGTAACATACAGGACAGAAGACAGGTCATAGGGATGGGTATTTGAAATAATTTCTCTATTCCAATAGAACATAGCTCTACTCTGACCAACCAGAATGACACAAAATGCCACAACAGCAAACAGTGTTGTTTTCTGGGCGTTATATCAGCACAGTAGCCAATGCCACAACAGCAAACAGTGTTGTTTTCAGGGCGTTATATCAGCACAGTAGCCTATTCTAACAACCACAGTGAAAGAGAAGTCTGATGTTCACCATTATAGAACCAAGGATTTGACAAATGGGGGAAAATGTGTAACGTTTAGACAGTGTATTTCTGTCTGTTTTCCAGCCCTATTGCGTATGACTGCTAGGGGGCAATTCAGTTCTATGTGTTGGACAACGGCCCTTACTGCAGGCCCACGGTTTTGTCCAGATATTTGACAAAATGTACTTTTCCTAGCAAACTTATGCAGCAGGTTATGCAAATGAACGTAGCAGGTTAGGAGAATTAGGTTAAGGTCAGAAAGAAGGTTAGCTAAAAAAATCCATTTTTGATGTCAACTTGATAAAAGCTGCATCCCATCTAGACATGACCCTGTTCCCCACCCACTCAGCAACGATGGTAGTCTGTCATTTCATATTATGAGACAAAAACACACTAACTAGCAATGATTCATGAGGAAAAATAGTTTGAGAGCTTGCGCTTTGTACTTGCAGACTAATCATTGTACAATTTCTCCACCAAGGCCATCATGGTTTTTCAACATGGCATCTGGTAGTCTGGTTCTAGATATACCATCAGGGTATTGAAGTCACTCCCTTATCACACTTCAATAGTGTGAAGCAGTCTAGGGCCTGCGCTGCCGCCAGCAACGGTTTGTCTCACGGTGTGTCCCTTTCAGATGGTGAAGCATTGCATCTGTACTACCATTACCGTACCTCAATTCCACCTCGCAAAGTTTGCATTTCACCACCTACTCATTTAACTCCTCAAAGTGTTGCTATACAGGACTTCCTCAGTGTTGCTATACATACAGGACTTCCTCAGTGTTGCTATACATACAGGACTTCCTCAGTGTTGCTATACATACAGGACTTCCTCAGTGTTGCTATACATACAGGACTTCCTCAGTGTTGCTATACATACAGGACTTCCTCAGTGTTGCTATACATACAGGACTTCCTCAGTGTTGCTATACATACAGGACTTCCTCAGTGTTGCTATACATACATGACTTCCTCAGTGTTGCTATTCAGGACTTCCTCAGTGTTGCTATTCAGGACTTCCTCAGTGTTGCTATACATACAGGACTTCCTCAGTGTTGCTATTCAGGACTTCCTCAGTGTTGCTATACATAGAGGACTTCCTCAGTGTTGCTATACATACATGACTTCCTCAGTGTTGCTATACATACAGGACTTCCTCAGTGTTGCTATACATACAGGACTTCCTCAGTGTTGCCATACATACAGGACTTCCTCAGTGTTGCTATACATACAGGACTTCCTCAGTGTTGCCATACATACATGACTTCCTCAGTGTTGCCATACATACATGACTTCCTCAGTGTTGCCATACAGGACTTCCTCAGTGTTGCTATACATACAGGACTTCCTCAGTGTTGCCATACATACATGACTTCCTCAGTGTTGCCATACAGGACTTCCTCAGTGTTGCTATACATACAGGACTTCCTCAGTGTTGCTATACATACAGGACTTCCTCAGTGTTGCTATACATACAGGACTTCCTCAGTGTTGCTATACAGGACTTCCTCAGTGTTGCTATACATACAGGACTTCCTCAGTGTTGCCATACAGGACTTCCTCAGTGTTGCTATACATACAGGACTTCCTCAGTGTTGCTATACATACAGGACTTCCTCAGTGTTGCTATACATACAGGACTTCCTCAGTGTTGCTATACAGGACTTCCTCAGTGTTGCTATACATACAGGACTTCCTCAGTGTTGCTATACATACAGGACTTCCTCAGTGTTGCCATACAGGACTTCCTCAGTGTTGCCATACAGGACTTCCTCAGTGTTGCTATACATACAGGACTTCCTCAGTGTTGCTATACATACAGGACTTCCTCAGTGTTGCTATACATACAGGACTTCCTCAGTGTTGCTATACATACAGGACTTCCTCAGTGTTGCCATACATACAGGACTTCCTCAGTGTTGCTATCATACAGGACTTCCTCAGTGTTGCTATACATACAGGACTTCCTCAGTGTTGCTATACATACAGGACTTCCTCAGTGTTGCTATACATACAGGACTTCCTCAGTGTTGCTATACATACAGGACTTCCTCAGTGTTGCTATACATACAGGACTTCCTCAGTGTTGCTATACATACAGGACTTCCTCAGTGTTGCTATACATACAGGACTTCCTCAGTGTTGCTATACATACAGGACTTCCTCAGTGTTGCTATACATACAGGACTTCCTCAGTGTTGCTATACATACAGGACTTCCTCAGTGTTGCTATACATACAGGACTTCCTCAGTGTTGCTATACATACAGGACTTCCTCAGTGTTGCTATACATACAGGACTTCCTCAGTGTTGCCATACATACAGGACTTCCTCAGTGTTGCTATACATACAGGACTTCCTCAGTGTTGCTATACATACAGGACTTCCTCAGTGTTGCTATACATACAGGACTTCCTCAGTGTTGCTATACACTACAGGACTTCCTCAGTGTTGCTATACATACAGGACTTCCTCAGTGTTGCTATACATACAGGACTTCCTCAGTGTTGCTATACATACAGGACTTCCTCAGTGTTGCTACATACAGGACTTCCTCAGTGTTGCTATACATACAGGACTTCCTCAGTGTTGCTATACATACAGGACTTCCTCAGTGTTGCTATACATACAGGACTTCCTCAGTGTTGCTATACATACAGGACTTCCTCAGTGTTGCTTCATACAGGACTTCCTCAGTGTTGCTATACAAGGACTTCCTCAGTGTTGCTATACATCAGGACTTCCTCAGTGTTGCTATACATACAGGACTTCCTCAGTGTTGCTATACATACAGGACTTCCTCAGTGTTGCCATACATACAGGACTTCCTCAGTGTTGCTATACATACAGGACTTCCTCAGTGTTGCTATACATACAGGACTTCCTCAGTGTTGCTATACATACAGGACTTCCTCAGTGTTGCTATACATACAGGACTTCCTCAGTGTTGCCATACATACAGGACTTCCTCAGTGTTGCTATACATACAGGACTTCCTCAGTGTTGCTATACATACAGGACTTCCTCAGTGTTGCTATACATACAGGACTTCCTCAGTGTTGCTATACATACAGGACTTCCTCAGTGTTGCTATACATACAGGACTTCCTCAGTGTTGCTATACATACAGGACTTCCTCAGTGTTGCTATACATACAGGACTTCCTCAGTGTTGCTATACATACAGGACTTCCTCAGTGTTGCTATACAGGACTTCCTCAGTGTTGCTATACATACAGGACTTCCTCAGTGTTGCTATACATACAGGACTTCCTCAGTGTTGCTATACATACAGGACTTCCTCAGTGTTGCTATACATACAGGACTTCCTCAGTGTTGCTATACATACAGGACTTCCTCAGTGTTGCTATACATACAGGACTTCCTCAGTGTTGCTATACATACAGGACTTCCTCAGTGTTGCTATACATACAGGACTTCCTCAGTGTTGCTATACATACAGGACTTCCTCAGTGTTGCTATACATACAGGACTTCCTCAGTGTTGCTATACATACAGGACTTCCTCAGTGTTGCTACATACAGGACTTCCTCAGTGTTGCTATACATACAGGACTTCCTCAGTGTTGCTATACATACAGGACTTCCTCAGTGTTGCTATACATACAGGACTTCCTCAGTGTTGCTATACATACAGGACTTCCTCAGTGTTGCTATACATACAGGACTTCCTCAGTGTTGCTATACATACAGGACTTCCTCAGTGTTGCTATACATACAGGACTTCCTCAGTGTTGCTATACATACAGGACTTCCTCAGTGTTGCTATACATACAGGACTTCCTCAGTGTTGCTATACATACAGGACTTCCTCAGTGTTGCTATACATACAGGACTTCCTCAGTGTTGCTATACATACAGGACTTCCTCAGTGTTGCTATACATACAGGACTTCCTCAGTGTTGCTATACATACAGGACTTCCTCAGTGTTGCTATACATACAGGACTTCCTCAGTGTTGCTATACATACAGGACTTCCTCAGTGTTGCTATACATACAGGACTTCCTCAGTGTTGCTATACATACAGGACTTCCTCAGTGTTGCTATACATACAGGACTTCCTCAGTGTTGCTATACATACAGGACTTCCTCAGTGTTGCTATACATACAGGACTTCCTCAGTGTTGCTATACACATACAGGACTTCCTCAGTGTTGCCATACATACAGGACTTCCTCAGTGTTGCTATACATACAGGACTTCCTCAGTGTTGCTATACATACAGGACTTCCTCAGTGTTGCTATACATACAGGACTTCCTCAGTGTTGCTATACATACAGGACTTCCTCAGTGTTGCTATACATACAGGACTTCCTCAGTGTTGCTATACATACAGGACTTCCTCAGTGTTGCTATACATACAGGACTTCCTCAGTGTTGCTATACATACAGGACTTCCTCAGTGTTGCTATACATACAGGACTTCCTCAGTGTTGCTATACAGGACTTCCTCAGTGTTGCTATACATACAGGACTTCCTCAGTGTTGCTATACATACAGGACTTCCTCAGTGTTGCTATACATACAGGACTTCCTCAGTGTTGCTATACATACAGGACTTCCTCAGTGTTGCTATACATACAGGACTTCCTCAGTGTTGCTATACATACAGGACTTCCTCAGTGTTGCTATACATACAGGACTTCCTCAGTGTTGCTATACATACAGGACTTCCTCAGTGTTGCTATACATACAGGACTTCCTCAGTGTTGCTATACATACAGGACTTCCTCAGTGTTGCTATACATACAGGACTTCCCTCAGTGTTGCTATACATACAGGACTTCCCCTCAGTGTTGCTATACATACAGGACTTCCTCAGTGTTGCTATACATACAGGACTTCCTCAGTGTTGCTATACATACAGGACTTCCTCAGTGTTGCTATACATACAGGACTTCCTCAGTGTTGCTATACATACAGGACTTCCTCAGTGTTGCCATACATACAGGACTTCCTCAGTGTTGCTATACATACAGGACTTCCTCAGTGTTGCTATACATACAGGACTTCCTCAGTGTTGCTATACATACAGGACTTCCTCAGTGTTGCTATACATACAGGACTTCCTCAGTGTTGCCATACAGGACTTCCTCAGTGTTGCTATACATACAGGACTTCCTCAGTGTTGCTATACATACAGGACTTCCTCAGTGTTGCTATACATACAGGACTTCCTCAGTGTTGCTATACATACAGGACTTCCTCAGTGTTGCCATACATACAGGACTTCCTCAGTGTTGCTATACATACAGGACTTCCTCAGTGTTGCCATACATACAGGACTTCCCTCAGTGTCTATACATACAGGACTTCCTCAGTGTTGCTATACATACAGGACTTCCCAGTGTGCAACACGGACCCCAGTGTTGCTACATACAGGATTCTAGTGTTGCTATACATACAGATTCCTCAGTGTTGCCAACAGGACTCCCTCAGTGTTGCTATACATACAGGACTTCCTCAGTGTTGCTATACATACAGGACTTCCTCAGTGTTGCTATACATACAGGACTTCCTCAGTGTTGCTATACATACAGGACTTCCTCAGTGTTGCACACATACAGGACTTCCTCAGTGTTGCAACATACAGGACTTCCTCAGTGTTGCTATACATAGAGGACTTCCTCTTGCTATACATACAGGACTCCTCAGTGTTGCATACAACAGGACTTCCAGTGTTGTATACATACAGGACTTCCTCTTTGCTATACATACAGGACTTCTCAGTGTTGTATACATACAGGATTCTAGTGTTGCTATACATACAGGACTTCCTCAGTGTGCTATACATACAGGACTTCCTCAGTGTTGCTATAATACAGGACTTCCTCAGTGTTGCTATACATACAGGACTTCCTCAGTGCTGCTATACATACAGGACTTCGTCAGTGTGCTAACATACAGGATTCTGTGTTGCTATACATACAGGACTTCCTCAGTGTTGCTAACATACAGGACTTCAGTGTTGCTATACATACAGGACTTCTCAGTGTTGCTATACATATACAGGACTTCCTCAGTGTTGCTATACATACAGGACTTCCTCAGTGTTGCTATACATACAGGACTTCCTCAGTGTTGCTATACATACAGGACTTCCTCAGTGTTGCTATACATACAGGACTTCCTCAGTGTTGCTATACATACAGGACTTCCTCAGTGTTGCTATACATACAGGACTTCCCTCAGTGTTGCTATACATACAGGGACTTCCTCAGTGTTGCTATACATACAGGACTTCCTCAGTGTTGCTATACATACAGGACTTCCTCAGTGTTGCTATACATACAGGACTTCCTCAGTGTTGCCATACACGGACTTCCTCAGTGTTGCTATACATACAGGGACTTCCTCAGTGTTGCCATACATGACTTCCTCAGTGTTGCTATACATACAGGACTTCCTCAGTGTTGCTATACATACAGGACTTCCTCAGTGTTGCACATACAGGACTTCCTCAGTGTTGCTATACATACAGGACTTCCTCAGTGTTGCTACATACAGGACTTCCCTCAGTGTTGCTATACATACAGGACTTCCTCAGTGTTGCTATACATACAGGACTTCCTCAGTGTTGCTATACATACAGGACTTCCTCAGTGTTGCTATACATACAGGACTTCCTCAGTGTTGCTATACATACAGGACTTCCTCAGTGTTGCTATACATACAGGACTTCCTCAGTGTTGCTATACATACAGGACTTCCTCAGTGTTGCCATACAGGACTTCCTCAGTGTTGCTATACATACAGGACTTCCTCAGTGTTGCCATACAGGACTTCACTACTATCGCTTGCCTTTGATGATTGATGGTGTGCGGAGCTCTTTATATCTGTGGCAAATCATTTGAAAGATGCATATCACCCTCACACCATAACACCTCCTCCTCCATGCATTACGTGGAAAATACACATGCGGAGATCATCCATTCACCCACACCGCGTCTCACAAAGACACAGCGGTTGGAACCAAAAATCTCAAATTTGGACTCCAGACCAAAGTACACATTTCCACCATTGCTTTGCTGGTGACGATGTCTGTGATTTTATTTAGAATTCAAGGCACACTTAACCAGCATGGCTACCACAGCATTCTGCAGCGATACGTCATCCCATCTGGTTTGGGCTTAGTGGGACGATCACTTGTTTTTCAACAGGACAATGATCCAACACACCTCCAGGTTGTGTAAGGGCTATTTTACCAAGAAGGAGAGTGATGGAGTGCTGCATCAGATTACCTGGCCTTTCCATCCCCCGACCTCAAACAAATTGAGATGGTTTGGGATGAGTTGGACCGCAGAGTGAAGGAAAAGCAGCCAACAAGTGCTCAGCATGTGGGAACGCCTTCAAGACTGTTGGAAAAGCATTCCAGGTGAAGCTGGTTGAGATAATGCCAGGGGTGTGCAAAGCTGTCATCAAGGCAAAGGGTGGCTATTTGAAGAATCTCAAATATATTTGGATTTGATTAACACTTTTTTTGGTTACTACATGATTCCATGTGTGTTATTTCATAGTTTTGATGTCTTCACTATTATTCTACAATGTAGAAAATAGTAAAAATAAAAGACAAACCCTTGAATGAGTAGGTGTTCTAAAACCTTTGACTGGTAGTGTATATATATTACCTAAATTACCTCGACACACCTGTACCCCCGCACATTGACTCGGTACCGGTACCCCCTGTATATAGCCTCGTTATTGTTATTTTATTGTTGCTCTTTTGTATTTTACTTTTTAGTTTATTTTTCTTAACTGCATAGTTGGTTAAGGGCTTGTCAGTAAGCATTTCACTGTTAGTCTACACCTGTTATATTCGGCGCAGATGACAAATAAAATGTGATTTTATTTATATTTTTCTTTCAAAGCATTTAGAAATGTTTATCCCAATGTCACACATAGGCCCCATTTATTTATAGAAAGACCCTTAAACGAAATTGGGATCATTAACGAAGAAAAATCCCTACCCGAAATAAAACCTGTTCTCACAAAATTAAAATCACTGTACAGTTATCACTCAACTACCACTAATAGGGTTAGGGTTAGCCTGACCACTAATAGGTCATCATCGGAAAACTAAAAATTTAACAAATACCTGCTGTAACGTTAGTAGGAGATATACATATTCATAATTGTTATATACAGTACAGTTAAATTAGATCTTTAAGCTAAAGCTAAACCAGCTTTTTTAAAATTCATTTTCTTTATTTTAATTTTTTCATTCCAGGATGACATGGCTCTATACATAACTGAGTATCCTCTGGTGGCAGAGCATTCCAGGATGACATGGCTCTATACATAACTGAGTATCCTCTGGTGGCAGAGCATTCCAGGATGACATGGCTCTATACATAACTGAGTATCCTCTGGTGGCAGAGCATTCCAGGATGACATGGTATCATAACTGAGTATCCTCTGGTGGCAGAGCATTCCAGGATGACATGGCTCTATACATAACTGAGTATCCTCTGGTGGCAGAGCATTCCAGGATGACATGGTATCATAACTGAGTATCCTCTGGTGGCAGAGCATTCCACGATGACATGGTATCATAACTGAGTATCCTCTGGTGGCAGAGCATTCCACGATGACATGGTATCATAACTGAGTATCCTCTGGTGGCAGAGCATTCCACGATGACATGGCTCTATACATAACTGAGTATCCTCTGGTGGCAGAGCATTCCAGGATGACATGGCTCTATACATAACTGAGTATCCTCTGGTGGCAGAGCATTCCATGATGACATGGCTCTATACATAACTGAGTATCCTCTGGTGGCAGAGCATTCCAGGATGACATGGCTCTATACATAACTGAGTATCCTCTGGTGGCAGAGCATTCCAGGATGACATGGCTCTATACATAACTGAGTATCCTCTGGTGGCAGAGCATTCCAGGATGACATGGTATCATAACTGAGTATCCTCTGGTGGCAGAGCATTCCACGATGACATGGTATCATAACTGAGTATCCTCTGGTGGCAGAGCATTCCAGGATGACATGGATCTATACATAACTGAGTATCCTCTGGTGGTAGAGCATTCCAGGATGACATGGCTCTATACATAACTGAGCAACACATTAAATCTGTTTTTGGTTTGGGTACAGTGAAGAAACCCATAGCACATGTCTGGTTGAAGAGTCTGGTGGGGTGTGTCTGTCTGGTTGAAGAGTCTGGTGGGGTGTGTCTGTCTGGTTGAAGAGTCTGGTGGGGTGTGTCTGTCTGGTTGAAGTGTATGCAAATAGATTATACATGTGGTTAGGCATTTTCAACACACAAATGTTTCTTGACTAGAAGAGAAGTAGTACATTTCTCCTCAACCCTCAAACATGAAAGACTATCATGCATGTTGTTGGTGTTAGTTCTGTGTGTAGATAAGGGCAAGGCGTGCTGCTTTGTTTGGAGCCACAATGTAACATGGATGGACAGTTTAAATTTAGACTAAGCTTTTTCATTTAAAATTTCTCACAAGTGTTTGAATAATAACGTCAGTTTGGACATCCGGATATTGGATTAACCGATGAGATTACTAGTCCATCCCTATTAACCGATGAGATTACTAGTCCATCCCTATTAACCGATGAGATTACTAGTCCATCCCTATTAACCGATGAGATTACTAGTCCATCCCTATTAACCGATGAGATTACTAGTCCATCCCTAAATGGGTAATTCCAGTCTAACACGCCTTTATGTCTCCACTTCCCTACAGCATCTGCCGTCGTCCGGGGGAAATGCCCGACACTCCCAAACTGATCTGTCTAAACATTAATACGCTGCGATACCGTTTGGGAACATGGAACTTACAGATGGACTATGCAAAAATCGCTCCGCTATTTCCTGGTTGCTATATTTCGCCAAATTTTTGTTTATGTGACAGAACAAGCAAGTATAGTGTAGAGAATCATTGTACCATCTAAACCGCTGTGAAATATATTTTCCATAACCAAAAATATTGTATTTTCAGCTGGTGTACAAAACCTAAAGTAAAAGACGCAAAAACTTAACGGGAAGCATAGAAATAGCCCACATAGAACAGATCTACCGCTTCTTAGACTTGCTTTCAATGACAATGACAGATCTATTACTCACATTTCTATGTGAATTTGGCCAGGTCGCCCAAAAGGTTATTTGTGTGAACTCTATATAGTTGTGTTCTGTGGGTGTCACGGAGTAGGCTGATACCGCATTTCATGGATCCACAATCCATAGGTGAGGCTGTAATTATGCCCCCAAATGCAATTCTGAAGTCTAATACATCCACAGTGCGATTTCAACAGATTTGTTTGTCAAATTAACTCATTGTCTCGTTTTGAATTTATATAAACAACACTACGACCTTGTTCAGCATCATCTAGTTCAAATATGGCATGATTCCACTATTTGTATCCGTTTGCATCACTTTCAATTAGGGACTTATTTTTAAGGCGAATCGCTAATTCCACTGATGTGGCTGTACATTGCCATATTAATTTTCATCTCACATAGTAGGTTAACAGGTGAGCTAATGTGGATCATTCCACAGTGGTTTCAGAGTCCTGAAATAAGAGCTAAACTTGACATAGTTGTGTTCTGTGGGTGTCACTGAGTAGGCTGATAGCAAGTTAGCATTTTTCGCCATGAATCTTGATCTGGAGGTGGTAACTAACTGGCACAACCACAAAGGCATAAAATCAGATTTTAAACCTAACCTTAACCACACTGCTAACTCTAATGCTTAACCCTAACCTTAACCACACTGTTAACTCTAATGCTTAACCCTAAATTAAGACAAAAAAGTAAAATCTTTGTTTTCATGTTTTTTACAATATAGCCAATTTTGATTTTGCAGCTGGTCTATATATGTGAAATCGTTCAGTTGTGCATCCAGGACAAGACTCATGACAATAAATGTCAACCTGCTGGCTGATACCTATGGATTGTGGATCAATAAGATGTGGTAAGACTGTACAGTGAAATAGAAGTATGTCCCCAATGCAACTCTGAAGTCTAATGTCTAATGCATCCACAGAGCCAGTTCAACTGATATATTTACTTTTTGGGGTCAAATTAGCAAATTATTGTATTTTGTAGAATTTATAGAACATTCCAACCTTGTGTAGCATTATCTAGTCCAAATATGGCATGATTCAACTACTTGTATCTGTTTGCATTTCTTTAAATGAGGGACTTTCATTTTGAAGGCGAACCACAAATTCCACTAATGTGGCTACTCTGTATTGTGGCTAGATTCACATATGTGCTGTATGCCCCCCTTGGGTTCTGGAGAGCTAGACGAACACTGGGTAATGCCTACCAACACAATACATAGATTTATACGTTCCTTTGGTCAGGAAGCTTAGTTTCCATTGACACACAGGAGAGGATGGCTGTTAAAAGTTAGTATATGTCTTACCCAAGTCTTTGAACCAAGTACTGGAGTCGTCAATGTCCAGTTTGGCATTTCCCTTCATGGTTGATGTGCTGACAGAACAGAAGAACATAAACATAGAAAGCTGTTTTCATTTACCAGTATATATATATATGACGATGGCTAACGTTAGTAAAATCAAATGGTGTGACAACCTGATCACTGGTTACCCCATGGATATTCAGCCTGAAAGAAATCTGCCTAAAAACTATGCAAACCTCTACAAGCCAGAATGTTGAATCCAATTATATTTACACTTCCTTTACCGGTTGCTTACCCGACTTTTTGCGGCGCAGATAGGTTGTCACTTGTAATCAATAGCTGAATGTAACCGAACGTAGTCGACCGGAGCACATTTCCTCGCAATCAGCTGAAAGTATTTGTGAAATTTGCCAGCTGTTTGCGTGGAACAACATTCTGTCTGTGGTTTGATTAGGCTCTGCCATATTGTGCAAGTGTTTGTCGCATGCAAAAAATATATATCTCGATTTGGATGACAATTTCTACTTCGAGTCGGCAGCTCTGGACGTTCTGCTTACTGCGGACCAGGACAAACTAGCCAGCATCCTGACAAGACTAAGTTGGTGAGCAAATAAACCGCCTCTACCCTTCATTCGACTGGCGAACGTACAATCACTAGAGAACAAACTGGACGAGCTGTGCTCGAGACTATCCCATCAACAGGACCTGAAGAACTGTAATATTCTATGTTTCTCGGAGTCGTGGCTGAACAAGGACAATATACATCTGGCTAGTTTTTCCATGCATTGTCTAGACCAGACGGTAGCCTTGGGTAAGACTAAGAGAGGGGTGTGTCTCTTTGTTAAAGGAAAACTCCACCCAAAAACTATTTTGATCCATATGATGGACAACCATATGAGGCATTTTGCATCATATGATGCTGCTTTTTGTATCATATGATGCAAAATACATCATACGGTGGCATGTCTTGTGGGGGTATGTATGGGTGTCTGAGCTGAATGTTATTTGATAATGCTGACATTTGTGTCATAGTAATATTTCTCATAAAAACTAGAAGTTAATCTCTGGTCAACCCTCAACCAGGAAAGACTGGCATGCATGTTGTTGTTGTTAGTTCTGTATGTGCAGTTAAGGGCAGGGCGTGCTGCTCTGTTTTGAGCCAGCTGCAGCTTTTCTAGGTCTTTCTTTGCTGCACCTGACCATATTACCAGACAGTCATCAAGATGGGACACGACCAGAGTCTGAACAACTAGTACAGTTGATCTGTGTCAAAAAAACGCAGAACTTCTTTTCATCTTGACAGCAACTTTGTCAATACGACTTGCCCATGATAATTGACCATCTTGTTAAAGCTAGTTTAGCTTCCTCAATGGTCACACCCATTATTCACAACTTCAGTGTAGGTTTAGGTCTTAGATAATGTTTTGAACTAAATACAATGATTTTAGTTTTAGATGTATTTAAGACCAGTTTATTATTAAACACCCATTCTGATACTGACTCCTTATTTAGAATTCCAGTTAGTGTAATGGCTTTGGGTGCTGACATGAGTGATGTAAAGCCATAGCAAGTGAGTTTATTCAATAACAATTGATGATCAATAAGATTAAAAGGCTGCACTGAAATCTAACATCACAGCTCCAACTTTCATCTTATTAACCATTTCTTTTAACCAATCATCAGTCATCTGAGTCAGCCAGGACAACCTCTCCCTCAACGTCAGCAAGACAAAAGGAGCTGATCGTGGACTACAGGAAACGGAGGGCCGAGCACGCCCCCATCCACATTGACGGGACTGTAGTGGAGATGGTCGAGAGCTTCAAGTTCCTTGGTGTCCACATCACTAAGGAATTAACACGGTCCACACACACCAAAACAGTCGTAAAGGCGGCACGACAACGCCTCTTCCCTCTCAAGAGGCTGAAAAGATTTGGCATGGGCCCTCAGATCCTCAAAATGTTATACAGCTGCACCATTGAGAGCATCTTGACTGGTTGCATCACCGCTTGGTTTGGCAACTGCTTGGCATCCGACCGCAAAGCGCTACAGAGGGTAGTCTGTACAAGGGGCAATGGTTGTTATTATTTTATGTAAAATAAGTCCAAAAAACATCACTTATCAGAATGCTAACAAGTACTAAGGACTTCTTATAGCGTATGCTAGGTAAATGCTAACGAGCGCATGTAAACATATACTACTAGTCAAAAGAGAACCATGGCGCTCTCCCAAAAGCTTGGCTGGTGCAAATGCAGACAAACAAAAAGGTGTAATGGGTCTGCACTCAAAAAGATGTTGCATAAAGCTTATTTAATAATAAATAAAATTACATTATTTTCACTGCATCAGGGACAGCGTACACAGTCGTTTTGGCTTTACAGCCTTCTTCAGTGTGTAGAAACAGCATTTGTAAAGAACAACTGATGAGCAGGTGCTTCTAATCAGGGTTGCCACTCATTGGCCAATCAGGGATGTTTGTCACAAAGAGATACAGAATTATAGAGTATGGGAGCGGGCACATTTACATTTTAGTCATTTAGCAGACGCTCTTATCCAGAGCGACTTACAGGAGCAATTAGGGTTAAGTGCCTTGCTGAAGGGCACATCGGCAGATTTTTCACCTAGTCGGCTCGGGGATTAGAACCAGAGACCTTTCGGTTACTGGCACAACGCTCTTAACCACTAAGCTACCTGCCGCCCCGAAGAGCAACTCACAAATCAACCGCCCCAGGTGTCCGCTCACCTGAATAAATCACATAAATTCATGAGATAGCACACCACAAAGGACATCAGGCACAGCCATTCATATACATGTGGGACCAACTCATAAATGATATAAAAAATCTGATATGGACAGTGGTATGATTCCACTATTGTGGCTAATCCTTATCTGATATGGACAGTGGTATGATTCCACTATTTGGCTAATCCTTATCTGATATGGACAGTGTTCTGATTCCACTATTGTGGCTAATCCTTATCTGATATGGACAGTGTTCTGATTCCACTATTGTGGCTAATCCTTATCTGATATGGACAGTGTTCTGGTATGATCTTATTACTTTAATGATTTTTTCATTGACTAGATTAGCATACTGAGGCATGACATGCCAGCATCAAACACTGACACTACACATCCAAGTATAACTGATGAAATTATGAAAGACAAGCATTGTAATTTTGAATTCCGTAAAGTGAGTATGGAAGAGGTGAAAAAATTATTGTTGTCTAACAACAATGGCAAGCCACCGGAGTAGTTTGGTATTTTATTAGGATCCCCATTAGCTGTTGTGAAAGCATCAGCTACTCTTCCTGGGGTCCACACAGAACATGAAATAATACAGAACATTAATAGACAAGAACAGCAGAATTTTTTTTTTAAAGGTACATGTAGCCTACATATCAATACATACACAAACTATCTAGGTCAAATACGGGAGGGGCATTGTGCCGTGAGGTGTTGCGTTATCATTTTTTTGAAACCAGGTTTGCTGTTTATTTGAGCAATATGAGATGGAACAGAGTTCCATGCAATAATGGCTCTATATAATACTGTACGCTTTTTGAATTTGTTCTGGATTTGGGGACTGTGAAAAGACCCCTGGTGGCATGTCTGGTGGGGTAAGTATGTCTGTCAGAGCTGTGTGTAAGTTGAAAAAAAAACAACACGTTAATGTTTCTTATAAAAAGAAGAAGTGATGCTTTCAGTCTCTCCTCAACTCTTAGCCAAGCGAGACTGACATGCATAGTATTTATATCAGCCCTCTGATTACAATGAAGAGCAAGACGTGCTGCTCTGTTTTGGGACAGGTGCAGCTTAACTAGGTCTTTCCATGCAGCACTGGACCACACGACTGGACAATAATCAATATTAGACTAAACTAGAGCCTGCAGGACTTGCTTTTTGGAGTGTGGTGTCAAAAAAGCAGAGCATCTCTTTATTACGGACAGACCTCTCCCCATCTTTACAACCATTGAATCTATATGTTTTGACCATGATAGTTTACAATCTAAGGTAACGCCAAGTCATTTAGTCTCCTCAACTTGTTCAGCCACACCATTCATTACCAGATTCAGCTGAGGACTAGAACTTAGGGAATGATTTGTTCCAGATACAATGCTCTTAGTTTTAGAGATGTTCAGGTCTGACAACTTGGATGGAAAATTACTGAGGATAATAGCGGAGGATATTGCCACAACTATTTGCCATATCTTTAATTTAAGCCTACTAGAAAGTGTGCGCCCTCAGGCCTGGAGGGAAGCAAAAGCATCTCTGCTACCCAAGAATAGTAAAGCCCCCTTTAATGGCTCAAATAGCTGACCAATCAGCCTGTTACCAACCCTTAGTAAACTTTTGGAAATTGTGTTTGACCAGATACAATGCTACTTTACTGTAAAAAATTGACAACAGACTTTCAGCACACTTATAGGGAAGGACATTCAACAAGCACTTACACAAATGACTGATGATTGGCTGAGAGAAATTGATGATAAAAAGATTGTGGGAGCTGTTTTGTTAGACTTCAGTGTGGCTTTTGACATTATCGATCATAGTCTGTTTCTGGAAAAACATGTCATGGCTTTACACACCCTACTATATTGTGGATAAAGAGTTACCTGTCTAACAGAACACAGAGGGTGTTCTTTAATGGAAGCCTCTCCAACATAATCCAGGTAGAATCAGGAATTCCCCAGGGCAGCTGTCTAGGCCCCTTACTTTTTTCAATCTTTATTAACGACATGCCACTGGCTTTGAGTAAAGCCAGTGTGTCTATGTATGCTGATGACTCAACACTATACACGTCAGCTACTACAGCGAGTGAAATCCCTGCAACACTCAACAAAGAGCTGCAGTTAGTTTCAGAATGGGTGGCAAGGAATAAGTTAGTTCTAAATATTTCAGAAACTAAAAGCATTGTATTTCACTAAACCTCAAGTAAATCTCATAAACAATGTGGAAATTGAGCAAGTTGAGGTGACTAAACTGCTTGGAGTAACCCTGGATTGTAAGCTTTCATGGTCAAAACATGTTGATACAACAGTAGCTAAGAAAGGGAGAAGTATGTCCATAATAAAGCGCTGCTCTACCTTCTTAACAGCACTATCAACAAGGCAGGTCCTACAGGCCCTAGTTTTGTCGCACCTGGACTACTGTTCAGTTGTGTGGTCAGGTGCCACAAAGGACTTGGGAAAATTACAATTAGCTCAGAACAGGGCAGCACGGCTGGCCCTTGGATGTACACAGAGAGCTAACAATAATATGCATGTCAATCACTCATGGCTCAAAGTGGAGGTTGACATCATCACTACTTTTTTTTTTAAGCGTTAACATGCTGAATGCACCGAGGTGTCTGTTTAAACTACTAGCACACAGCTCGGACACCCATGCACACCCCACAAGACATGCCACCAAAGGTCTCTTCACAATCCCCAAGTCAAGAACAGACTATGGGAGGCACACAGTACTACATAGAGCAGGGTTCTTCAATTCCAGTCCTGGAGGGACAAAACACTTCTTTTTTTTTTCTACCTGGTAGTTAATTGCACTCACCTGGTGTCCCAGGTCTGAATTAGCCCCTGATTAGAAGGAGAGGATGAAAAACAGAGGTGTTTCGGCCCTCCAGGACCGGAATTGAAGAACCCTGACATAGAGCCATGGCAACATGGAACTCTATTCCAAATCAGGTAACTGATGCAAGCAGTAGACTCAGATAGAATCTGATTTATGGAATAGCGAGGACAGTGAAGAGACACGCACAGACACACATGATAAGACACGCACGTACACATGGATTTTGTCTTGTAGAAAGTATTCAGATCCCTTGACTTCGTCCACATTTTGTTACGTTACAACCTTATTCTAAAATGGATTCAATTATTTGTTCCCCCTCATCAAATCTACACACAATACCAATAATGTCAAATCAAAAACAGGTTTTAGAAATGTTGGCAAATGTATTAATAAACAGAAATACCTTATTTGCAATAAGTATTCAGACCCTTTGCTATGAGACTCGAAATTGAGCTTAGGTGCATCCTGTTTCCATTGATCATCCTTGAGCTGATTATACAACTTGATTGAGTCCACCTGTGGTCAATTCAATTGATTGGACACGATTTGGAAAGGCACACACCTGTCTATAAATGGTCCCACAGTTGACAGTGCATGTTGGAGCAAAAACCAAGCCGAGGTCGAAGGAATTGTCTGTAGCGCTCCAAGACAGAATTGTTTCTAGGCACAGATCTGGGGAAGGTTACCAAAAAATGTCTGCAGCATTGAACGTACCCAAGAACACAGTGGCCTCCATCATTCTTAAATGGAAGAAGTTTGGAACCACCAAGACTCTTCCTAGCGCTGGTCGCCCGGCCAAACTGCGCAATTGCGGGAGAAGGGCCTTGGTCAGGGAGGTGACCAAGAACCTGACGGTCACTCAGACAGAGCTATAGAGTTCCTCTGTGGAGATGGGAGAATCTTCCAGAAGGACAACCATCTCTGCAGCAGTCCATCAATCAGGCCTTTATTGCAGAGTGGCCAGCCTGAAGCCACTCCTCAGTAAAAGGCACATGACAGCCCGTTTGGAGTTTGCCAAAAGGCACCTAAAGACTCTCAGACCATGAGAAACAAGATTCTCTGGTCTGATGAAACCAAGATTGAACTCTTTGGCCTGAATGCCAAGCATCACGTCTGGAGGAAACTTGGCACCATCCCTACAGTGAAGCATGGTGATGGCAGCATCATGCTATGGGGATGTATTTCAGCGGCAAGGACTGTGAGACTATTCAGGGTTGAGGCAAAGATTAACAGAGAAAAGTACAGAGAGATCCTTGATGAAAACCTGCTTCAGAGCGCTCAGGACCTCAGACTGGGGCGAAGGTTCACCTTCCAGCAGGACAACAACCCTAAGCACACAGCCAAGACAACGCAGGACTGGCTTTGGGACAAATCTCTGAATGTCCTTTATTGGCCCATCCAGAGCCTGGACTTGAACCTGATCGAACATCTATGGAGAGACCTGAAAATAGCTGTGCAGCAATGCTCCCCATCCAACCTGACAGAGCTTGAGAGGATCTGCAGAGAAGAATGGGAGAAACTCCCCAAATACAGGTGTGACAATACATTTCTGCAGGGGACTTTCAAGGCGCGGGATGTTTTTCCCAAAATAAATCTTATTATTAGAACACTAACATTACTTTATCTCATAGGAGTCTGAGGTCATACTAAGTCAGAACATTTCCTTGGTTACAAGAGTTACATGATCTACATCCTTTATGAATGCCTTTGATTCTGATTTATGTTTGATTTATGTTTGATACATTTCTTCAAGAAAAAAATAAGCAAACACGTTTGGTGTTCGCAAAAAGGCATGTGGGAGACTCCCCAAACATTTGGAAGAAGGTACTCTGGTCAGATGGGACTAAAATTGAGCTTTTTTGGCCATCAAGGAAAACGCTATGTCTGGCGCAAACTTAACACTTCGCATCACCCCGAGAACACCATCCCCAACATGGTGGTGTCAGCATCATGCTGTGAGGATGTTTTTCATCGACAGGGACTGGGAAACTGGTCAGAATTGAAGAAATGATGGATGGCGCTAATAACAGGGAAATTCTTGAGGGAAACCTGTTTCAGTCTTCCAGAGACTTGAGACTGGGACAGAGGTTCACCTTCCAGCAGGACAATGACCCTAAGAATACTGCTAAAGCAACACTCGAGTGGTTTAAGGGGAAACATTTAAATGTATTGGAATGGCCTAGTCAAAGGCCAGACCTCAATCCAATTGAGAATATGTGGTATGACTTAAAGATTGCTGTCCACCAGCGGAACCCATCCAACTTGAAGGAGCTGGAGCAGTTTTGCCTTGAAGAATGGGCCAAAATCCCAGTGGCTAGATGTGCAAAGCTTATAGAGACATACCCCAAGAGACTTGCAGCTGTAATTTCTGCCAAAGGTGGCTCTACAAAGTACAGTGAGGGAAAAAAGTATTTGATCCCCTGCTGATTTTGGACGTTTGCCGACTGACATAGAAATTATCAGTCTATAATTTTAATGGTATGTTTATTTGAACAGTGAGAGACAGAATAACAACAAAAAAATCCAGAAAAACACGTCAAAAATGTTATAAATTGATTTGCATTTTAAATGAGGGAAATAAGTATTTGACCCCCTCTCAATCAGAAAGATTTCTGGCTCCCAGGTGTCTTTTATACAGGTAACGAGCTGAGATTAGGAGCACACTCTTCTGTCCACAGAAGCAATCAGATTCCAAACTCTCCACCATGGCCAAGACCAAAGAGCTCTCCAAGGATGTCAAGGACAAGATTGTAGACCTACACAAGGCTGGAATGGGCTACAAGACCATCGTCAAGCAGCTTGGTGAGAAGGTGACAACAGTTGGTGCGATTATACGCAAATGTAAGAAACACAAAATAACTGTCAATCTCCCTCTGCCTGGGGCTCCATGCAAGATCTCACATCGTGGAGTTGCAATGATCATGAGAACGGTGAGGAATCAGCCCAAAACTACACGGGAGGATCTTGTCAATGATCTCAAGGCAGCTGGGACCATAGTCACCAAGAAACCAATTGATAACACACTACGCCGTGAAGGACTGAAATCCTGCAGCGCACGCAAGGTCCCCCTGCTCAAGAAAGCACATATACATGCCCGTCTGAAGTTTGCCCATGAACATCTGAATGATTCAGAGGAGAACTGGGTGAAAGTGTTGTGGTCAGATGAGACCAAAATGGAGCTCTTTGGCATCAACTCAACTCGCTGTGTTTGGAGGAGGAGGAATACTGCCTATGACCTCAAGAACACCATCCCCACCGTCAAACATGGAGGTGGAAACATTATGCTTTGGGGGTGTTTCTCTGCTAAGGGGACAGGACAACTTCACCGCATCAAAGGGACGATGGACGGGGCCATGTGCCGTCAAATCTTGGGTGAGAACCTCCTTCCCTCAGCCAGGGCATTGAAAATGGGTCGTGGATGGGTATTCCAGCATGACAATGACCCAAAACACACGGCCAAGGCAACAAAGGAGTGGCTCAAGAAGAAGCACATTAAGGTCCTGGAGTGGCCTAGCCAGTCTCCAGACCTTAATCCTATAGAAAATCTATGGAGGGAGCTGAAGGTTCGAGTTGCCAAATGTCAGCCTCGAAACCTTTATGACTTGGAGAAGATCTGCAAAGAGGAGTGGGACAAAATCCCTCCTGAGATGTGTGCAAACCTGGTGGCCAACTACAAGAAACGTCTGACCTCTGATTGCCAACAAGGGTTTTGCCACCAAGTACTAAGTCATGTTTTGCAGAGGGGTCAAATACTTATTTCACTCATTAAAATGAAAATCAATTTATAACGTTTTTGACATGCGTTTTTTTGGATTTTTTTGTTATTCTGTCTCTCACTGTTCAAATAAACCTACCATTAAAATTATAGACTGATCATGTCTTTGTCAGTGGGCAAACGTACAAAATCAGGAGGGGATCAAATAAATTGTCTTATTTGTTTGTTTCACACAACAAAAAAAACATGTATCTTCAAAGTGGTAGGCATGTTGTGTAAATCAAATGATACAAACCCCCCCCAAAATCCATTTTAATTCCAGGTTGTAAGGCATCAAAATGGGAAAAATGCCAAGGGGGGTGAATACTTTCGCAAGCCACTGTTTATAGTTTATAGAAAATAAATCAAATTGCATTTATAAAGCCCTTTTTACATCAGCAGATGTCACGAAGCGCTATACAGAAACCCCGCCTAAAACACCAAACAGCAAGCAATGCAGATGTAGAAGCACAGTGGCTAGGAAAGACTCCCTAGAACGGCAGAAATAGGAAGAAACCTTGAGAGGAAAACTGTTTTTGATGGGATTTATTAAGTAACTGGCTTCTGTTCAAGCTTGTTTTGGGGCTTCATCAAGCCATGTATCCTCTCACTGAAGAAGGCTGTAAAGCTGAAACGTCTGTGTACGCTATCCCTGATGCAGTGATTATTATTTTTAATCGAATAATACAGTTAGCTTTATGCGATTACACCTTTCTGTTTATCAACATTTCCTACTAGGACAGACAACCCAGCTTATAAAGTTATGCAAGTACCTCAAAACGCAGTTTGCAGCACGCACAAAACAAATATTAGACAGCAGGCATCTTAATAGAGGAGGGGATTGTCTCTGCTGCGGTTACCAAGAAGCTTGGTCTTGGAAGCTTAGCTAACATTAGCAAGTGAGCAACATTAGCAAAACCCAGCTGGAGAGAATTTATTTGGCACATCTTAGATAGTTAACTTAATAGTTATACAATATATAGCTGGCAAACAGTAGTACATTTCATACAAGTGTAACTTGATCACCTCACTTAAGTTGCGCTGCAGGAGTGACACCTTACGAAGCTCCTATTTAGCTCCTTGTGCTTCTTTGTAAACGAACGTGACTGACACTGTTTTGAGAAACTAGTACCCGTAAGCATCATAAGCTTCATAATTAAAAATGATCTAACGGGCGAAATGATGAACGCAATCTGCTTTATCTATTACCTAGTGCACAAGTTGACTGCAGGTATTTTAAAAAGTACTAATATTCAAAGCCCAAGAAACGTCACTTACCAGAATGCTAACAGGTTACTAAGGAATCGTCATAGAGAACGCTAACTAAATGCTAAAGAGCACATTGCAAACATTATACACAAGTAACTCAAACACTACTCACAGTTTGTTGCAAGCGCAAAACAAATATTTGCCAGCAAGGCTCTTGATACATGAGGGGATTCTCTGCTGTTACCATGCGAATGCTTGATTATGGAAGAAACTAACCACTTAGCTAGATAGCTAACTAGCTACTAAATTAGCAAACCAAATGCACAACAGCTGAGCATTTAGCACATTTTAGACAGTTAACGTAATAGCTATAAGATATCTAGCTGGCAAACATTTAGTTGTGAATTCCATACTGTAATTAGTAAGGCTGGATTTGTTTTAGCCGAGCAGTGGCAAATGTATCTAAAAAAAAATTATGGAACACGAGACACCTGTCTGATTCACACCTGTCTGAGTAGACTACTCCAGACACCTGTCTGATTCACGCCTGTCTGAGTACACTACTCCAGACACCTGTCTGATTCACACCTGTCTGAGTAGACTACTCCAGACACCTGTCTGATTCACACCTGTCTGAGTACACTACTCCAGACACCTGTCTGATTCACACCTGTCTGAGTACACTACTCCAGACACCTGTCTGATTCACACCTGTCTGAGTACACTACTCCAGACACCCGTCTGATTCACACCTGTCTGAGTAGACTAGTCCAGACACCTGTCTGATTCACGCCTGTCTGAGTGGACTAGTCCAGACACCTGTCTGATTCACGCCTGTCTGAGTGGACTAGTCCAGACACCCGTCTGATTCACGCCTGTCTGAGTGGACTACTCCAGACACCTGTCTGATTCACACCTGTCTGAGTACACTACTCCAGACACCCGTCTGATTCACGCCCGTCTGAGTGGACTACTCCAGACACCTGTCTGATTCACACCTGTCTGAGTAGACTACTCCAGACACCCGTCTGATTCACACCTGTCTGAGTGGACTACTCCATTGCGGAGGCACACCAGTATCACCAGTAGTACATTTACCATCATTTATCATCTACAATGTTTGTTTGGTTACCGTAATTTATTGTAATGCATTCAATATATTATTATTATTACAGTCTTACCGTTGTCATTGTAGGAGTGGACACGTTGTTGCAGAGCGCACAACCTAGGATACACTTTTTTTCATTTCATTTGCGAGTTGTCAATTTATTAATTGTCTTTTGTTTGGAGCACCCCTGTCAATCTTGAGTAAGGACACGCACCTGATTACACATAGAAGTAGGCCTAGGTTTTTATATCCATTAAGAATGACAAGTTCCTTAACGTAGCCTATTTGAAAAATCTTTCCAGCTCTCCTTGCAGACAGGCCATGCGTAGCCAATGTGATTTATAATATATGTATTTTTATCATAATATTTCTACCTGCAGGCCACAATGTTTTTATTTGATGGCTTTATGTAGGTTGGTTTTATGGCAGTAGAAGTTAATTTTAGAATTTAATCATTTTCATTTAGATATAATTTTGATTAACCACATGACATTGATTTTGAGACATGAAGACTATTATAAATGAAATTGTTCCAACGACAATTTGCATATGAAAATCAGAAATGGCACGCAGATCAGTAGAACTGGAACGATAACTTGGCACTCCAAATGGAAAAGGTTGCCGACCGCTGGCGTAAGCTATACTGGCAACTTCAGGAGCATAATGGCAGAATATGCTAAGGCCAGCAGCAGCAGGCAGAGGGAGGGCGGTAACAGGTTAATTTATTCTGGTTCGGCTATATTGATCTCTGGCTCCCTCTTTAATAATTTGTGTGTCTTCATTTTTAATCACGGCGCTTAAAGCATCAGACAAGTTCAGTAGCCAACATTTGGTAAATGTAATCAAACATAGGGTGTGTCTATATATGGAAAAATATACGTTTTAATATTTTGACCAATCGATTGGTCGAAAGAACAGACAACTCTCGGTCGACCAAGATTTCTTTTTTGTCAGGGACAGCCCTAGTAATTAGATCACCTGGCGCATGCTGCACAACAGGGAGTGACTCAAGGCTCCGGTCTCTTGTTGTGTGCTTGTAAACAAACACCACGTGACAGGGCACTACCGTAAACTACATAATAATGTGACAAGTGAAATGAAGAACGCGCTGTTCTTTATCATCTCCTAACGTATTGCACAACTTGACTGCAGGTATTTACTTAAAAAGTAGCTACAAATATTCAATTTTATATCTAAGAAATAGTTAACGGTATTGAAAAGCCACCCCGTGGCTTCTTCCAAATACCCCGGTATAGGGTATATACGGTATACCGCCCAAGCCTAGTGTGTACAGCCCAGTACATCACTGGGGTTGAGCTTCCTGCCATCCAGGACCTCTATACCAGGCGGTGTCAGAGGAAGGCCCAGTACATCACTGGGGCTGAGCTCCCTGCATTCCAGGACCTCTATACCAGGCGGTGTCAGAGGAAGGCCCAGTACATCACTGGGGTTGAGCTCCCTGCCATCCAGGACCTCTATACCAGGCATTGTCAAAAGAAGGCCCTAAAAATGGTCAAAGACACCAGCCACCCTAGTCATAGACTGTTCTCTCTGCTACCGCAGTCAAAGCGATAGCGATGCACCAAGTCTGGAACCAACAGGATCCTGAAAAGCTTTAACCCCCAAGCCATAAGACTGCTAAATAGTTAACCAAATAGCTACCCCCTTTTGCACTAAGTATTTTGTCTCATCACATACACTGCTGCTACTGTTTAATATCTGTCGTTTTATTCCTAGTTATATGTACATATCTATCTCAAATACCTCGTACCCCTGTAACATGGACTAAGTACTGGTACCCTGTGTATATAGTTATCGTTACTCATTGTGGATAATTTTTCTATCATTCTCTCTGCATGGTTGGGAAGGGCCCGTAAGTAACCTGTTGTTTACGAAGCATGTGACAAATAATAACATTTGATTTGAGCGTACTGAAGGTCGGGTTGATAATGCTTCCCTGTAGATATTTGGTCTCAGATTACCTCAGACATAGGAACAAAAATCAGTGGACAACAGGTAAAGTAAATTGAAAGTATGTTTGTTTAACATTCTGACTTGTAATGGGACTTTCTGGACTGCTGAGCCTACATGTCAGAAACGAGAGTAAGTATTTCACGCTCAGATTCTAAGAGAGGCTAGCTAGGCCTATGTGAAGCTATAAATAAGGAAAATAAGGAAATAAGGATTAGCCACAATAGTGGAATTTGCAGTTCACCTTCAAAATAAAAGTCCCTTTTGAAAGTGATACAAATAGTGGAATCATGCCATATTTGGACTAAATGATACAAAACAAGGTTGGAATGTTATATAACTCCAACACAAAACAATAATTAGTTAATTTGACAAAATATGTTGAAATCGCACTGTGGATGTATTAGACTTCATAATTTGGGGGGGGGGGGGCATAATTATGTTTCACTGTACTGCCTTTCCTATAGACTGTAGATCCATGAAATGGGGTATCAATCTACTCAGTGACACCCACAGAACACAACTGGACCATTTTATCGATCCACAATCAATAGGTAAGGCTGTACTCCTTAAGGCACGACAGGGACTGAAGAGAGACACAGAAATGATTTGAGATGTGGTTGGGATACGACTATGATATGTGGTTGTCTCTTAAGATGAAGGCACTAGCTGTGGGTCTCTCTGGATGGGAGCGTTTGTTGAATGGATCAATTGTAAATGTAGTGTTACAGTATGAAGTGCAATCGGAGAGTATACAGACACCTTTCCTTTTTCCACATTGTTACGTTTATTATAAAATGTATTAAATAAATACAAATCCTCATCAATCTACAAACAATACCCCATAATGACAAAGCAAAAACAGGTTAATAGATTTTTTTTTGCAAATTTATAGAAAACACAAATTTTACATTTACATAAGTATTCAGACCCTTTACTCAGTACTTTGTTGAAGCACATTTGGCAGCGATTACAGCCTCAAGTCTTCTTGGGTATGACGCTACAAGCTTGGCATACCTGTATTTGGGGAGTTTCTCCCATTCTTCTCTGCAGATCATCTCAAGCTCTGTCAGGTCTCTCCAGAGACGTTTAAATCGGGTTCAAGTCCAGGCTCTGGCTGGGCCACTCAAGGACATTCAGAGACTTGTTCCGAAGCCACTCCTGCATTGTCTTGGCTGTGTGCTTAGGGTTGTTGTCCTGTTGGAAGGTGAACCTTCGCCCCAGTCTGAGGTCCTGAGCGCTGTGGAGCAGGTTTTCATCAAGGATCTCTCTGTACTTTGCTCCGTTCATATTTCCCTCAATCCTGAATAGTCTCACAGTCCCTGCCGCTGAAAACCATACCACAGCATGATGCTGCCACCACCATGCTTCACTGTAGGGATGGTGCCAGGTTTCCTCCAGACGTGACACTTCGCATTCAGGCCAAAGAGTTGAATCGTGGATTCATCAGACCAGAGAATCTTGTTTCTCATGGACAGAGTCCTTTAGGTGCCTTTTGGCAAACTCCAAGCGGGCTGTCATGTGCCTTTTACAGAAGAGTGGCTTCCGTCTGGCCATTCTACCATAAAGGCCTGATTATTGGAGTGCTGCAAAGATGGTTGCCCTTCTGGAAGGTTCTCCCATCTCCATAGAGGAACTCTAGAGCTCTGTCAAAGTGACCATCGGGTTCTTGGTCACCTCCCTGACCAAGGTCATTCTCCCCCGATTGTTCAGTTTGGCCGGGCGGCCAGCTCTTGGAAGAGTCTTGGTGTTTTAAAACTTCTTCCATTTAAGAATGATTGAGGCCACTGTGTTCTTGGGGACCTTCACTGCTGCAGAAATGTATTGTTACCCTTCCCCAGCTCTGTGCCTAGAAACAATCCTGTCTCTGAGCTCGACGGACAATTCCTTCGACCTCATGGCTTAGTTTTTGCTCTGAAATGCACTGTCAACTGTGGGACCTTATATAGACAGGTCTGTGCCTTTCCAGATCACGTCCAATCAATTGAATCTACCACAGGTGGACTCCAATCAAGTTGAAGAAACATCTCAAGGATGATCAATGGAAACAGGATGCACCTGAGCTCAATTTCAAGTCTCATAGCAAAGGGTCTGAATACTTATGTAAATAATGTTTCTGTTTTTTTATTTGTAATACATTTGCAAAAATTTCTAAAAACCTGTTTTCGCTTTCTCATTATGGGGTATTGCGTGTAGATTGATGACTAAAACATTTAATCAATTTTAGAATAAGGGTGTAACTTAAGAACATTTGGAACCCAGGAAGAGTAGCCGCTGCCTTGACAACAGCTAATTGGGGATCCTAATAAATACTAAAAATGTTCTTGTCAATATGCACAATAAGCTGACAGGGAGGTGATTTCCCACAGTCAAAGCCCGGAAATAAGAGCTACGACACTGATAGTTGTGTGTCACTGAGTAGACTGATACCTAAGGATTGTTGATCCATGAAATGGGGTAAGACTGTATAGTGCAATATAAGTATGCCCCCAATGCAATTCTTAAGTCTAATGCATCCAGTGCAATTTCAACTGATTTATTTATTTTTGTCAAATTAACAACATTTTATATTTTGTTGAATTTATATAACATTCCAACCTTGTCAAGCATTATCTAGTCCAAATATGGTATGATTCCACTATCTGTATACATTTGCATCACATTCAATTAAATTCCACTATTGTGGCTAACCCTTTTTGTGGCCAGCTTCACATAGGTGCTAGATAGCTACCTAATCTCCATTATAAACTGGGTGGTTCGAGCCCTGAATGCTGATTGGCTGAAAACCGTGATATCAGACCGTATAACATGGGTACAGCCAAAACAGATTTGTACTGCTCTAATTACGTTGGTAAACAGTTTATAATAGCAACAAGGCACCTCTGGGGTTTGTGGTATTTGGCCAATATACCACGGCTAAGGGCTGTGTCCAGGCACTACGGTCTGAGGTTAACACAGGTTTAGGAGATTCTATACGTTTTATTCTATGCGAACATTAGCTGTATTAATTACGAAGCCATCGTGATTTTAATGATTACATAAATTCAATGTAACTCACAAAAAGTGACGTCAGCTGATGAAGATTATCTCATAGAACCAAACGTATTATATCTCCTAAATTTGTGTTTAACACAGACCTGATTTTCGGCGTTAATCCAAAAACGCATTTATTTTCCTCATAGGCTTTGTCCAACGAACGAACCATGGCAGACTTAGTGCCTACAAAAGTTCGCCATTACTATTTAATCACTATACCAAGTTCCCTAGAAGAGGTTTCTTACCTCACTTTATTGGGGAAGTAACGGAGCTTCTTCTGAGGTCTCGCCTGTGAAAAAGATAGATTGACATTTTGCATGAGTGATTGTCAGCTGGGATAGCTAGCAAGTTAGCTAACTAAAGTCAGTCAGGTAGCTAACGTTAGCTACTTTTTCACTGCATACGGTACATTATTATGTAACGTTTGTTTGCTAGCAAAACGTAGCTTCTTCGTTCCTTAGCTAGCTAGCTAGTTACAACGAAAATACATAGTTACCAGATGTGGGTATTTGGAGTCCATTTCTGTCCGTGTACACTCAGTTATCTGTCTGTATTTAGTCCGCTAGCTTGGTGATACATCGGTGTGGCTACCTAGCGTAGCACAGAGATACCGCCATTTCTCCCAATTATTGGAAAAACGAATGTTTTTATTTGCACGCAGAAACTAAACAGTTAGACACACGTATCCTGAGTTCGTGTTTGTGGAGAAAAAAAATATATATAGCTAATGTTCACAAGACCGCTAACGTTAGCAAAACAAAGACGTTCTTAACATAACATACTTTTTCCCGCGCATCTTTACGAGATGGAAACCTCCAATCCCCAGACAGGACCCATCTGCCCATGCGTCGTCAGACTGCGCGGTGCATTCTGGGACGTTCTCCTCCAACGGAAGTCATAGAGGCTCAAATAAGAACGACATTAACCGTGAATTACGTCACCAAGAAGTACAACATTACAAATATTTTTTCCAAGAAGTACAACATTACAAATATTTTTTACAAGATGTTAGATAATTAATGTGTTCTCTGTAATATCGTGTAGATTTGAAATTCGTGACATTACGTACTTTCGAGGAAACATAACCTTAGTTTAGCAAATACTTTTTCCTATTAATTTTCTGCTGGGATTCTTATCTCTTCCTTTTGTAATATATCTATTCTTCTTCTTCTTCTGTATTATAGACGTCCGCAAACCATTCTTAAAAGTGCATGCCGCCACCGACTGTACGGTTGGTAAAATATAGAAAAAATATCAATTGAACGAAAGCGGGGAAAACCCTACATTCAAAACACAAAAATATCACATTTTTTTATACTTAAAAATAAAAACATCATACTCCTAAAGTCACATTGCTGTTTGTGCTGTGCAGTTTATGATAACTGCAATAAATGCTACAAAGTCCACCTTTTTCACATAATATATCAGGATCCGTTGAACATTCACTGGTGCAGGCTCAATTACACTTACACTCGCTCCATCCACACTTCTCACCGCCTCCAGATGCACTCTATATACAGGGCATGGTGTATAGTATATTGATATGAGGGCATGGTGTATAGAATATAGATATGAGGGCATGGTGTATAAATCAAATCAAATCAAATTTTATTGGTCACATGCGCCGAATACAACAGGTGCAGACATTACAGTGAAATGCTTACTTACAGCCCTTAACCAACAGTGCATTTATTTTAAACAAAAAAAGTAAAAATAAAACAACAACAAAAAAAGTGTTGAGAAAAAAAGAGCAGAAGTAAAATAAAGTGACAGTAGGGAGGCTATATATACAGGGGGGTACCGTTGCAGAGTCAATGTGCGGGGGCACCAGCTAGTTGAGGTAGTTGAGGTAATATGTACATGTGGGTAGAGTTAAAGTGACTATGCATAAATACTTAACAGAGTAGCAGCAGCGTAAAAGGATGGGGTGGGGGGGCAGTGCAAATAGTCCGGGTAGCCATGATTAGCTGTTCAGGAGTCTTATGGCTTGGGGGTAGAAGCTGTTGAGAAGTCTTTTGGACCTAGACTTGGCACTCCGGTACCGCTTGCCGTGCGGTAGCAGAGAGAACAGTCTATGACTAGGGTGGCTGGAGTCTTTGACAATTTTGAGGGCCTTCCTCTGACACCGCCTGGTATAGAGGTCCTGGATGGCAGGAAGCTTTGCCCCAGTGATGTACTGGGCCGTACGCACTACCCTCTGTAGTGCCTTGCGGTCGGAGGCCAAGCAGTTGCCATACCAGGCGGTGATGCAACCAGTCAGGATGCTCTCGATGGTGCAGCTGTAGAATTTTTGAGGATCTGAGGACCCATGCCAAATCTTTTTAGTCTCCTGAGGGGGAATAGGCTTTGTCGTGCCCTCTTCACGACTGTCTTGGTGTGTTTGGACCATGAT
This sequence comes from Coregonus clupeaformis, assembly GCF_020615455.1. Taxonomy (NCBI): domain Eukaryota; kingdom Metazoa; phylum Chordata; class Actinopteri; order Salmoniformes; family Salmonidae; genus Coregonus; species Coregonus clupeaformis. Next base: position 54,158,387 of record NC_059198.1, on the reverse strand, counting down.
AGTTCGTTGGTGATGTGGACACCAAGGAACTTGAAGCTCTCAACCTGTTCCACTACAGCCCCGTCGATGAGAATGGGGGCGTGCTCAGTCCTCTTTTTTTTCCTGTAGTCCACAATCATCTCCTTTGTCTTGGTCACGTTGAGGGAGAGGTTGTTGTCCTGGCACCACACGGCCAGATCTCAGACCTCCTCCCTATAGGCTGTCTCATCGTTGTCGGTGAACCGGCCTACCACTGTTGTGTCGTCGGCAAACTTAATGATGGTGTTGGAGTCGTGCCTGGCCATGCAGTCATGGGTGAACAGAGAGTACAGGAGGGGACTGAGCACGCACCCCTGAGGGGCCCCCGTGTTGAGGATCAGTGTGGCAGATGTGTTGTTACCTACCCTTACCACCTGGGGGCGGCCCGTCAGGAAGTCCAGGATCCAGTTGCAGAGGGAGGTGTTTAGTCCCAGGATCCTTAGCTTAGTGATGAGCTTAGAGGGCACTATGGTGTTGAATGCTGAGCTGTAGTCAATGAATAGCATTCTCACGTAGGTGTTCCTCTTGTCCAGGTGGGAAAGGGCAGTGTGGAGTGCAATAGAGATTGCATCATCTGTGGATCTGTTGGGGGCGGTATGCAAATTGGAGTGGGTCTAGGGTTTCTGGGATAATGCTGTTGATGTGAGCCATGACCAGCCTTTCAAAGCACTTCATGGCTACAGACGTCAGTGCTACGGGTTGGTAGTCATTTAGGCAGGTTATCTTAGAGTCCTTGGGCACGGGGACTATGGTGGTCTGCTTGAAACATGTTGGTATTACAGACTCAGTCAGGGACATGTTGAAAATGTCAGTGAAGACACTTGCCAGTTGGTCAGCACATGCTCGGAGTACACGTCCTGGTAATCCGTCTGGCCCTGCGGCCTTGTGAATGTTGACCTGCTTAAAAGTCTTACTCACATCGGCTACGGAGAGCGTGATCACATAGTCATCCGGAACAGCTGGTGCTCTCATGCATGCTTCAGTGTTGCTTGCCTCGAGCGAGCATAGAAGTGGTTTAGCTTCGTCTGGTAGGCTTGTGTCACTGGGCAGCTCGCGGCTGTGCTTCCCTTTGTAGTCTGTAATAGTTTTCAAGCCCTGCCACATCCGACGAGCGTCAGAGCCAGTGTAGTACGATTCAATCTTAGACCTGTATTGACTCTTTGCCTGTTTGATGGTTCGTCGGAGGTCATAGCGGGATTTCTTATAAGCGTCCGGGTTAGAGTCCCGTTCCTTGAAAGCGGCAGCTCTACCCTTTAGCTCAGTGCGGATGTTTCCTGTAATCCATGGCTTCTGGTTGGGGTATGTACGTACGGTCACTGTGGGGACGACATCATCGATGCACTTATTGATGAAGCCAGTGACTGATGTGGTGTACTCCTCAATGCTGTCTGAAGAATCCCGGAACATGTTCCAGTCTGTGCTAGCAAAACAGTCCTGTAGCTTAGCATCTGCGTCATCTGACCACTTTTTTTATTAACCGAGTCACTGGTGCTTCCTGCTTTAGTTTTTGCTTATAAGCAGGAATCAGGAGGATAGAGTTATGGTCAGATTTGCCAAATGGAGGGCGAGGGAGAGCTTTGTATGCGTCTCTGTGTGTGGAGTAAAGGTGGTCTAGAGTTTTTTCCCCTCTGGTTGCACATTTAACATGCTGGTAGAAATTAGGTAGAACGGATTTAAGTTTCCCTGCATTAAAGTCCCCGGCCACTAGGAGCGCTGCATCTGGATGAGCGTTTTCCTGTTGATTAATGGCCTTGAACAACTCATTCAGTGCAATCTTAATGCCAGCATTGGTTTGTGGTGGTAAATAGACAGCTATGAAAAATATAGATGAAAACTCTCTTGGTAAATAGTGTGGTCTACAGCTTATCATAAGATACTCTACCTCAGGCGAGCAAAACCTAGAGACTTCCTTAGTATTTGATTTTGTGCACCAGCTGTTGTTTACAAATATACACAGACCGCCACCCCTTGTCTTACCGGAGTCAGCCGTTCTGTCCTGCCGATGTAGCGTATAGCCTGCTAGCTGAATGTTATCATTGTCGTCGTTCAGCCACGACTCGGTGAAACATAAGACATTACAGTTTTTAATGTCCCGTTGGTAGGATAACCGTAATCTTAAGTCGTCCACTTTATTTTCAAAAGATTGAACGTTGGCTAATAGGATTGATGGAAGAGGCAGTTTACATTTTACATTTACATTTTAGTCATTTAGCAGACGCTCTTATCCAGAGCGACTTACAGGAGCAATTAGGGTTAAGTGCCTTGCTCAAGGGCACATTAACGTCATTTAGCAGACGTTCTTAGCCAGAGCGACTCACAAATTGGTGCGTTCACCCTATAGCCAGTGGGATAACCACTTTACAATTTGGGGGGGGGTTAGAAGGATTACTTTATCCTATCCCAGGTATTCCTTAAAGAGGTGGGGTTTCAAATGTCTCCGGAAGGTGGTGAGTGACTCCGCTGTCCTGGCGTCGTGAGGGAGCTTGTTCCACCATTGGGGTGCCAGAGCAGCGAACAGTTTTGACTGGGCTGAGCGGGAGCTATGCTTCCGCAGAGGAAGGGGAGCCAGCAGGCCAGAGGTGGATGAACGCAATGCCCTCGTTTGGGTGTAGGGACTGATCAGAGCCTGAAGGTACGGAGGTGCCGTTCCCCTCACTGCTCCATAGGCAAGCACCATGGTCTTGTAGCAGATGCGAGCTTCAACTGGAAGCCAGTGGAGTGTGCGGAGGAGGGGGGTGACGTGAGAGAACTTGGGAAGGTTGAACACCAGACGGGCTGCGGCATTCTGGATGAGTTGTAGGGGTTTAATGGCACAGTTTACTCGAGTTTACTCGCTCGCCGTCGGATCCTTACAAGGCACCCCAATCTACGTCCACGATATCTCTGTCTCTTCCTCACGCGAATGACGGGGATTTGGGCCTTGTCGGGTGTCTGTATGATATTCTTCGCGGCCGCCTCGTTGAAGAAAAAATCTTCGTCCAATACGAGGTGAGTAATCGCTGTCCTGATATCCAGAAGCTCTTTTTGGTTATAAGAGACGATGGCAGAAACATTATGTACAAAATAAATTACAAATAACGCGGAAAAACACACATAATAGTACAATTGGTTAGAGGGCTGTAAAACGGCAGCCATCTTCTCCGGCGCTGTTCTACTCTACCTACAGCGTTATTCCTCTCTCCTACAGTGTCCATCACAATTACATGCACATGGCTAATTATGCAAATTAGCTGATTACGTCATTTAGCGACTTTTAGGACAGCCAATAGCTACTTTCCTTACTGAGGAGTTGGCAACGCACTGCCCCAATGCTACACATCCCCTTTGTCTCATGCCCTGGAACCTCCCTCCTACATACTGCTGCCACACACCCATAGGTTTGACAATATGACGAGCAACCCATAAAAAAAGACCGTGAACAAATCGTTAGGACCAATGAGAGTAGAGCTACTGAGTTGGGACGCGCATTGAGTAGGCAGCCATATTGGATTTTCTTGCCGGTGATGTCGGTGGAACCGGGATCACGTTATACCTCCAAAGGATCCCGGATTGCACAGGGGGCGTTGCAGGGAAAGAAGAAGGGCTCTACACGAGTTCAGGTTGCCTTACTATGCGCCGGTTCAATAAAACATGTTAGACAAAGTTACAAAGTTTATTTATTTTTTACTTTGCCTATTCTGTGTATGTGGGGGCACTTTAAACAGAGGTCACTCCGGTGAATTAGTGCCTGTACTGTACATTGACATGGGACTTGAAAGAGGCACCTTTCAGAATTAAAATCCATGTTTATTTGGCGAAACTGTGGTGCAAAAGTATGAACTGAAATCAACTTTATGATATCGTAACATTGGATGTTAATGGTCAGTTTGTGTTATTTCACTAAATATGATTTGTTTAGAATTGGTTATAGATGGGTTTTGTTATTCCATTCAGGCATTCAGGCAGGGCAGGTATTTATTGTGTTGATCGTGGAGGACCTTGTAGTCCACTATGGCGGCGCACGATGGAACTTTAAACTGTGAGGACTTTTCAATGTTTCAGGTAATACTGGTGGCATCTTTTTTGTATTCCAAGAAGAGCATTTTAGTATGACATTCACGACAACCGATAAACACTGATAATTGTCAAGCTCTGTGTGGTGATCGGATTGAATAAGTGACCCCAGCTGGCATGGACCAAGGGGACCAGGGTGGACATTGATCGTGGAGAAGATGGCGGAAACGGAGGTTTTATTTGAAACTGTTAGTCAGTCGGGTGAAGTTAATGGTACAGAAAGGGAGAATGAGAGGGTTACCATGGCGAAGAAGAAAGGAAACGAGAAGTAAAACTGTCGTGGAAAATAGGAAACCGCGACTCGTTTTTAGTCGCAGTGAGGGTTTTGGATCAATGCTATTTGGGAAATCCGTTTAATGTCTCCAGGAAAATCTGGAATGTGTTGGAGGAAAGTGTGGAGTCCGTGAGTCACAAGAAGTGGTTTTATTTAGATTTGTGTGTCTGCGGAGCAGAAGAAGCGTGTTTTAAGACTTAAAGATATCTGAGTGGAATGTTTCCTGCATGGGTTTTCGTAACCGGGCGCATATCACGGGGGTTATTTCTGGGGTGGCGCGAAGACGTCGATGGAGTGGTTGGTGCACGTCTGACCTGTATGGTGACGGAGAAACCAAATTCACTTCATCCATACCACTGTTCTTTGATGAATGCTGCAATTGTGGAGGTGAAAACATGGCTGACATTGAATTAATATAAAATATATTTGGCTGTGAGTGGTGGAAGAAAAAAAAATCAGCCTCAGCGAATATTATTTGAATAAGTCAATTATATTTTCTGTACAAGGGTGGTCACTAGTGTCTTGTTAGGAATTTTCAAATCTGACCTCTGGCCGCGTATGGAAATGATTTCCAGTTAAACTGCAGTACCGAAGCAAAACTGTTGGAGCAGTCTATACTTGAACCCTGGCCCTTTGGTCGACACCGGTGTAAATCAGTGGTGCATCGCAACACCTCAAACCAATCAAATGTGTTGCTTGGGTGTCGCTCCAATGGTGCTCACCAGACTAGTGATGGAGGAACAACAGCGAGGACTAAACATGCCAACAAAACAACCACTGATGACAAAACATTTTAGCATGTTTGCAGCACGCTGGTTTAAACTGATTTCTCTGTTATTTCCAGATGAGCTAAAGCTACAGTGCCGGACATATCAACATGTTGATTGGCTGTAAAGGCTAGCATGAGGGACAAGAAGCAGCTAACTAGCCACAATGAGGTTTGTTTTGAGAAAAGTAAGCTAACCTTGTAAGCTACCTAGGTATAACTTACTAGCTAGTTCAATTTCTCTCACGATTATATAGCCAACAAAATGTTTATAAAAACAGCATATTGTTGACCTAAAAGGTTAGCTGTGTTAGCCCAGTCGCTAGCTTATCCAGGGTCAGTAATGCATAGAGCCACCGTCTATGGGAACAACTGCAATCATTTTGCAAGCAACTTAATTAAATAAAATGAACCTCATATTAGCTGTAAGGCTCGTCTCCTGTAGCCTGACTCGTCTCCTGTAGCCTGACTCGTCTCCTGGTAGCCTGACTCGTCTCCTGGTAGCCTGACTCGTCTCCTGGTCGCCTAACTCGTCTCCTGGTCGCCTAACTCGTCTCCTGGTCTCCTAACTCGTCTCCTGGTCTCCTAACTCGTCTCCTGGTCTCCTAACTGGTCTCCTGGTAGCCTAACTCGTCTCCTAACTCGTCTCCTGTAGCCTAACTCGTCTCCTAACTTGTCTCCTGTAGCCTAACTCGTCTCCTAACTCGTCTCCTTATTTTCATCCTGTACCTACCAAGGGTTGAATTGCACTAAACCATTTTGGAGATGGATCAATATTTATTCAATTATTTGTAATTTTATTTAACCAGGCAAGTCAGTTAAGAACAAATTCTTATTTACAATGACGGCCTACACCGGCCAAACCCGGACGACGCTGGGCCAATTGTGCGCCGCCCTATGGGACTCCCAATCACGGCCGGTTGTGATACAGCCTGGAATTGAACCAGGGGGTCTGTAGTGACGCCTCAAGCACTGAGATGCAGTGCCTTAGACCGCTGCGCCGCTCGGGTACTTGGAGGAAAATGGTGGAGGGTCATGCTTTTTAAATTTGTCAAGGAAGGGTTTATTATTTTTTAAATTCTAGTCCAGAGGAGGGTCCCGGAATTTATGAAAATAATTAGGCTATGTGTGCCCCTCATCTGTAAATATAGGCTATTTAGTGTGGCCTCAATCAAATGATCTATAGGCTATAGCAGTGGTCACCAACCAGTCGATTGACTGGTCGATCTCCAAGGCATTCCTGGTCGATCACCAAACATTTCTGTAAAAAACCCAATGATAAAGCCTTGTGTTCCTATTATTTATTTAGTTGTTTGGCGCTGTTGGTGGTAGGTGCACTTGATTCAGCAGCCCTGGTGCCAGGAAGGCAAAGTGTTCTCATCTTGATTCACCAGCCCTGGTGCCAGGAAGGCAACGTGTTCTCATTTTGTGTGTGAAGGTAGAACTCTGCCTACCTGGCAGGCCCAGAGAGCAAATCAAGTGCACCTATAGGCCTACCGCTGGCCAATCAGATTGCTCAGATCACTGTGTCTGCACAGTTTCCTTCAGCTATAGACCTTAAATGCCTTGAACATACAGCAAAGTTAATTCTGTGAGATTTCAAAACTTTTAAAACCACGACTAGAGACTCAACAAATATAGCAAAGAGCTGCTGTTTTTATGAGTAAGGTCACGTTTAAGTTGGTCAGCTGTCAACACTTTGTTCAACACCTTTTAAAGCATAAAATGTGCTTTCTCCTTACTTCCACTCAAGCTACAACCAGCACTGCAGCTGTAATGAATGAGTATAGCAAAGTGTTACGAGACGCTTGCGTTGTTGTTATTAGGGGCTTGTCTCTTTTAATATCGAGGAATATTTAACTTCCTTTGGTCATAGGAGTAACAACATGAATTGGTGCGTGAGGCAGAAATAAAGCAGTGCGACTTGAGTTTCGCCATCAGCTGGAAGACTGTCCCCTTTTCTCAGTGGAGGGAAGGAGGGAGAGAGGAGGGACGGTGAGTCAGGTGAGAGGCAGCCTCACCGCTGCTCCCCTCAAACTGACCATCAGATGCAGGCCATCAGTCCAGTAAAAATAAATATTTAAAAAATGATGTATTATGCTCACTCAGCTGTGCCTCACACAAGTAATACAACAAATGATCTATTACCAGTGTGATCATACACCTAATTTTTTAAAATATAATTTCAAAATTGGCGGCGGCAGGTAGCTTAGTGGTTAAGAGCATTGTGCCAGTAACCGAAAGGTCGCTGGTTCTAATCCCCGAGCTGACTAGGTGAAAAATCTGTCGATGTGCCCTTGAGCAAGGCACTTAACCCTAATTGCTCCTGTAAGTCGCTCTGGATAAGAGTGTCTGCTAAATGACTAAAATGTAAATGTAAAATGGTCTGAGGAGCAACATTGGCAGGTCAATTCAAGCGTAGCCAATCTGCAGTGATGATATACTGGACCTATAGCCTACTACACAAACCTCACTGCTACATAACTGTTTTAAACGGTTCATGTTACATTGGCTTATGTTTATAAACAATCTGAGCGGTAGATTAGGACTCAAAAGGTTGGTGACCACTGTGCTGCTTAACCAATGGCTGTGTAGGCCTATGGTGGCAGTTCAGGAGGAGAGTCAAAGGCTTCTTCCGAAAAGACATTTTGATTAGGCCTAATCTTTCGCTTGTGGACAAGCCTATTGCCTCTGTTCTGTTTGAGAAGGAGGACTGGAGGTCAACTTTTAATACACTACGTTCCCAAAAGTATGTGGACACCCCTTCAAATTAGTGGATTCGGCTATTTTAACCTCACCAATTGCTGACAGGTGTATTAAAATCGAGCACACAGACATTCAATCTCCATAGACAAACATTGGCAGTAGAATGGCCTTACTGAAGAGCTCAGTGACTTTCAACGTGGCACCATCATAGGATGCCACCTTTCCAACAAGTCAGTTCGTCAGATTTCTGCCCTGCTAGAGCTAGACATAGACATGTCTTATTTGGGCAGAAAGCTTAAATTCTTGTTAATCTAACTGCACTGTCCAATTTACAGTAGATATTACAGTGAAAAAATACCATGCTATTGTTTGAGGAGAGTGTACAACAACAACAACAAAAAACGTATCACGGCAACTGGTTTGATATATTCACCTCTGAAGGTAAATAATGTACTTACATTCAGTAATCTTGCTCTGATTTGTCATCTTGAGGGTCCCAGAGATAAAATGTAGCATTGTTTTGTTCGATAAAATAAATTTTTATATTCAAATGTAGGAACTGGGTTCTACAGTTTGAACCCCTGCTGTCTCTGGCTCCACACCCACCCCGCCCGGCCATCTAGATGTGTGACAGTTAGTGTATAAGCAACTGATCCATCATGTATGACATTCCTGGTAGTGTGTAAACTTACAAAAATGATATGGTAATACAAAATGTATGTTCTCTATAGTTATGTACTTGGAAATGTATCAATTGACCATTTCGGCACATTTTGGCAGACTTGATAAAAAATAGTCCTGTATTGCAATGCTTCACTGGATCAATCTGAAACGTTGCACACACTGCTGCCATCTAGTGGCCAGAATCTAAATTGCGCCTAAACTGCAATATTATATTGTGGCCTTTCTCTTGCATTTCAAAGATGGAACACAAAAATAAATAGAAAACGTATGTTTCTTTGTTTGTATTATCTTTTACCAGATCTAATGTGTTATATTCTCCTACATTTAATTTCACGTTTCCACAAACTTCAAAGTGTTTCCTTTCAAATGGTATCAAGAATATGCATATCCTTGCTTCAGGTCCTGAGCTACAGGCAGTTAGATTTGGGTATGTCATTTTAGGCCCCATGGATTGAAGAACTGAGACGGGGCAAAAGGAGTGGCTAATCAGTCTGGCTGCACATCTGACTGGCTGACTTACTGCAAATAGAGAAATGATGTGACTAAACTCAACAAAAAGAAGAAGACACTGTTATGAAACCAAGATCAATGATATAGAGAATTATGGAAAAAAACTTTGGAGTACTTTAAATGAAATGATGGGCAGAAAGACTAATTCAACTCCATCTTTTCATCGAATCAGATGGCTTATTCACCATTTGATGTTGGAGTGGTGAATAAAATGATTATCGATCAATAATGACAAACTTCCTGGCATTGACAACTTAGATGGAAAGCTACTGAGGATGGTAGCTGACTCTATAGCCACTCCTATCTGTCATATCTTTAATCTGAGCCTAGAGGAAAGTCTTTGTCCTCAGGCCTGGAGGGAAGCCAAAGTCATTCCACCACCCAGGAGTGGTAAAGCGGCCTTTACTGGTTCTAACAGCAGACCTATCAGCTTGCTGCCAGCTCTTAGCAAACTGTTGGAAAAAATTGTGTTTGACCAAATACAATGCTATTTCTCTGTAAACAAATTAACAACAGACTTTCAGCATGCTTATAGAGAATGGCACTCAACATGTACTGCACTCACACAAATGACTGATCATTGGTTGAAAGAAATTGATAATAAGAAGATTGTGGGAGCTGTACTGTTAGATTTCAGTGCAGCCTTTGACATTATTGACTGTCGTATCGAGTGAGTGGTGGCAATTATTGCTGATGAACAAAAGGAGTCTGCTCATACTGAACGTTGATCATAAGGTTTATTCAGACCACAAGCTTCAGCATGAGTAACAGACTCGCGAGGTCTGGAGAGCAGTGTCCTTCAATTCTAATGGCTGCTCTGCCCTATCTTCTTCGTGTACCCTTATAAGTCGCTCTGGATAAGAGCGTCTGCTAAATGACTAAAATGTAAATGTAAATGTAATTTATAAACAATGCAACAAGATGGGCTCCCTCTTCTGGCCAATCACCAGTTTACAACACACTTCCTGTCTATTATATGTGACATTATACTAAACATTGCCTTTTGATACTAACATAACCAACATTCCATTTCTTCATGAAAAACATTTAACAAATACATAATCTTAATACACTACATGACCATAACCTGTTGTTGAGAAAATGTATGTGTTATGGCTTTTCAACGTCTGTCATATTGTGGATTCAGAGCTATCTATCTAATAGAACTGTGTTGGCCCCCAGGTGTTGGCCCCCAGGTGTTGGCCGTCAGGTGTTGGCCATCAGGTGTGGGCCATCAGGTGTTGGCCATCAGGTGTGGGCCATCAGGTGTTGGCCCCCAGGTGTGGGCCATCAGGTGTTGGCCCCCAGGTGTTGGCCCCCAGGTGTTGGCCCCCAGGTGTTGGCCGTCAGGTGTTGGCCGTCAGGTGTTGGCCCCCAGGTGTTGGCCGTCAGGTGTTGGCCCCCAGGTGTTGGCCCCCAGGTGTTGGCCCCCAGGTGTTGGCCATCAGGTGTTGGCCCCCAGGTGTTGGCCGTCAGGTGTTGGCCGTCAGGTGTTGGCCCCCAGGTGTTGGCCGTCAGGTGTTGGCCGTCAGGTGTTGGCCCCCAGGTGTTGGCCCCCAGGTGTTGGCCGTCAGGTGTTGGCCCCCAGGTGTTGGCCCCCAGGTGTTGGCCGTCAGGTGTTGGCCGTCAGGTGTTGGCCGTCAGGTGTTGGCCGTCAGGTGTGGGCCCCCAGGTGTTGGCCCCCAGGTGTTGGCCATCAGGTGTTGGCCCCCAGGTGTGGGCCATCAGGTGTTGGCCCCCAGGTGTGGGCCATCAGGTGTTGGCCGTCAGGTGTTGGCCCCCAGGTGTTGGCCCCCAGGTGTTGGCCCCCAGGTGTTGGCCCCCAGGTGTTGGCCCCCAGGTGTTGGCCGTCAGGTGTTGGCCGTCAGGTGTTGGCCGTCAGGTGTTGGCCCCCAGGTGTTGGCCGTCAGGTGTTGGCCCCCAGGTGTTGGCCCCCAGGTGTTGGCCGTCAGGTGTTGGCCGTCAGGTGTTGGCCCCCAGGTGTTGGCCCCCAGGTGTTGGCCCCCAGGTGTTGGCCGTCAGGTGTTGGCCGTCAGGTGTTGGCCCCCAGGTGTTGGCCGTCAGGTGTTGGCCCCCAGGTGTTGGCCCCCAGGTGTTGGCCATCAGGTGTTGGCCCCCAGGTGTTGGCCCCCAGGTGTTGGCCGTCAGGTGTTGGCCGTCAGGTGTTGGCCGTCAGGTGTTGGCCCCCAGGTGTTGGCCCCCAGGTGTTGGCCGTCAGGTGTTGGCCCCCAGGTGTTGGCCGTCAGGTGTTGGCCGTCAGGTGTTGGCCCCCAGGTGTTGGCCGTCAGGTGTTGGCCCCCAGGTGTTGGCCGTCAGGTGTTGGCCCCCAGGTGTTGGCCTTCAGGTGTTGGCCGTCAGGTGTTGGCCGTCAGGTGTTGGCCCCCAGGTGTTGGCCCCCAGGTGTTGGCCATCAGGTGTGGGCCCCCAGGTGTTGGCCCCCAGGTGTTGGCCATCAGGTGTTGGCCCCCAGGTGTGGGCCATCAGGTGTTGGCCATCAGGTGTGGGCCGTCAGGTGTTGGCCATCAGGTGTGGGCCCCCAGGTGTTGGCCGTCAGGTGTTGGCCGTCAGGTGTGGGCCCCCAGGTGTTGGGCGTCAGCTGCTCTGCAGCCAGTCACTGCTCACTGTGTCCTCCAGCCTGGCCCATGGGGCGCTGCAGAACTATCCACAGTTGCTTGGTTAGGTCGTCCGACAGGTCCTGCACCTTGCCAACGTAGTTTTGAATGAGGAAAAATGAATGGTGGAAAAACGATTTCAACCATTTCCTTGTTCGACCGCTAGGTTTTATGGGTATTATGGACACCTCCACTGTGGGGCTCTATATAGGCACTGCTAATAGTTTGAGAATATAAAAACATCTATTCAATGCAAATGGGTCCAATGTAACATCATGATTTGTGATCACGGATGCTTATGAAACTAGTATTTTAAGTCATTTTCCGTGATCGGACAAAAAAATTCAGCTGCCAGGACGCATCTCTAAACAACTCAGCTGCCAGGACGAAATTCAACATGACTCAATTGGATAGTTCAGCTATCTATCAAGAAATGGGCGGGTTGTAACTTGATCCTACTGCTACAATTGGATAGAGCGAGGCTGTAACTCCGCTCCCTTTCACATCTCTCTCCATCACAATATATCTTGGGGCTGTTCACTGCTATTATGAGAAATAGGTCAATGGCATGATATTTGCTACCAAGCCATGAATGTGCATCATCTCTAACAAGGTGAGCGAGGGTAGGAATAAAGATAAAACGATCTGTCTGAATGACTGAGAAGCGAGAACGCACTCTACAGCTTTCTTGGTCCATAAACATGCAGGAAGATTCTTAGGTAGCTAAACCTATCGAGATAAATAGTAATGGCGTCTTTTTCTAGGCACTAACTCTGCCATGGTTCGTTGGACAAAGCCAATGAGGAAAATCAATGGCGTTTTTGTAGGGTCTGTGGTAAAGACAAGCTTAGGAGATGGTTCTATGAGAATCTTCATCAGCTTACATCACTTTGTGAATTTTTAAGAATTTCTGTAATAAATACAAATGAATAAAGGTCATGTTAAACCTTTTAACCTCCAGACCGTCTGTGTTTATTCCAAAATCCTATTCTTTCCCTGTAAATTGTTCCCCATGGGATGGCTGAACGAACCAGGTTTTAGGACTACAAGCTGGCGAGCTCTATTGCCAACCTTTTATCTAGCCAGCTAGCTAGCATAGTAGCTAATATAGCTAGCTAGATAACACCACAGATGCATAGTAGCTAATATAGCTAGCTAGGTAACACCACAGATGCATAGTAGCTAATATAGCTAGCTAGGTAACACCACAGATGCATAGTAGCTAATATAGCTAGCTAGCTAACACCACAGATGCATAGTAGCTAATATAGCTAGCTAGGTAACACCACAGATGCATAGTAGCTAATATAGCTAGCTAGATAACACCACAGATGCATAGTAGCTAATATAGCTAGCTAGGTAACACCACAGATGCATAGTAGCTAATATAGCTAGCTAGGTAACACCCCAGATGCATAGTAGCTAATATAGCTAGCTAGGCAACACCACAGATGCATAGTAGCTAATATAGCTAGCTAGGTAACACCACAGATGCATAGTAGCTAATATAGCTAGCTGGATAACACCACAGATGCATAGTAGCTAATATAGCTAGCTAGGTCACACCACAGATGCATAGTAGCTAATATAGCTAGCTAGGTCACACCACAGATGCATAGTAGCTAATATAGCTAGCTAGATAACACCACAGATGCATAGTAGCTAATATAGCTAGCTAGGTAACACCACAGATGCATAGTAGCTAATATAGCTAGCTGGATAACACCACAGATGCATAGTAGCTAATATAGCTAGCTAGGTCACACCACAGATGCATAGTAGCTAATATAGCTAGCTAGGTAACACCACAGATGCATAGTAGCTAATATAGCTAGCTGGATAACACCACAGATGCATAGTAGCTAATATAGCTAGCTAGGTCACACCACAGATGCATAGTAGCTAATATAGCTAGCTAGGTCACACCACAGATGCATAGTAGCTAATATAGCTAGCTAGATAACACCACAGATGCATAGTAGCTAATATAGCTAGCTAGGTAACACCACAGATGCATAGTAGCTAATATAGCTAGCTGGATAACACCACAGATGCATAGTAGCTAATATAGCTAGCTAGGTCACACCACAGATGCATAGTAGCTAATATAGCTAGCTAGGTCACACCACAGATGCATAGTAGCTAATATAGCTAGCTAGATAACACCACAGATGCATAGTAGCTAATATAGCTAGCTAGGTAACACCACAGATGCATTGTAGCTAATATAGCTAGCTAGATAACACCACAGATGAAAGGGTTCGTTATCGTAATCTTTGCTAACAGGTCACATAGCTATCTACTTAGCTAGCTTGCTTATTGCAAACATGTCTGGGCACGTCGACATGAGCCTTATTATTAGTGAATTAAATAGACTAATATTTGCAACAGGAGTTTGAGTTTGGTCACTGTGTCAATTAATCATTTTCTCAATACTGCACCTTTCTGTTGGAGAATGAGCTAGCTTGCTGTGGCTGATTTTCCCAGCTAGCACAGTATTGTGCTCGTTGCTCAGGCGGTGAGTGGCGGCTGGTTTGCTATGTAGAGGGACTATCGACAAAGCCAATAGAGAAGGGCCAAACAGGACAATGAGCCCAAGCAACTCTTGAATGGCTGCAGAACAAGAATGTGAAAGGCCTTGAGTGGCCCAGCCAAAGCCCAGACTCACTATACTAGACAATCTTTGGTTCAATGTGCAGAATTTGGACATGACAATGGCACCAGATTCACTCGGCATCTTCCCTAACCTAAAGACAGGCAGATGGCGATTTCGAGTCGTTTCATCTTACCGTCCAAAGGCATTGTATGCAGCCAGCTATAATACTACAATCTGATTGGCTAAACACGAAACTCAACATCCGGGACTAGCATTCCTAGGTATTAGCCACTCTAGCATGGTGGTGGAAAATGGTGTTTCAAGAAAGTAGAGCATATTGTAATAAATAAATAGCTAAGGAGGAAATCAAAACCTTTATAGCCTGAATGGAGAATGTTTTATGTATGAACCGGTCCATGGGGGATACGAATGTATTGCCAGCTGCATACAGTACAATGCCTTAGGATGGAAAGATGAAACTACTCCATTTCCATCTGCTTTCCTTTGGGCTACGTCTTCCCTTGCTTTGAATGCTGAATACACTCGGCTATTTGAGCAATGTGATGCTATTCTGCCTCAGATTGTGCAACGTGCATAAAAGAATGGTCAGGTGACACATTATTTACACGCGTCACACTGTACCATTATACAGCTAGCTATGTAGCCTAATGTCTGTCAGTTAGCTATGTAGCCTAATGTCTGTCAGCTAGCTATGTAGCCTAATGTCTGTCAGTTAGCTATGTAGCCTAATGTCTGTCAGCTAGCTATGTAGCCTAATGTCTGTCAGTTAGCTATGATTTTTACACATTAATTCACGCTTTTAAGGAAGAGAGTACAGCACTGTGTGTTTGAGTTAGCTAGGGTCAGTGGATGTTTCACACCCCAGATATTCAGTGCCTTCGGAAAGTGTTCAGACCCCTAGACCTTTTCCACATGTTGTTACGTTACAGCCTAATTCTAAAATGGATTAAATAAATAACAATCCTCATCAATACCCCATAATGACAAAGCGAAAACCGGTTTTTAGAAATGTTTGCAAATGTATAAACATTTAAAACCTTATTTACATTAGTATTCAGACCCTTTGATCATTTACATTTTAGCAGACGCTCTTATCCAGAGCGACTTACAGTTAGTGAGTACATACATATTTGTATTTATTTTTCATACTGGCCCCCCGCGGGAATCGAACCCACGACCCTGGCGTTGCAAACACCATGCTCTACCAACATCCCTGCCGGCCATTCCCTCCCCTACCCTGGACGACGCTGGGCCAATTATGCGCCGCCCCATGGGTCTCCCGGTCACGGCCGGCTACGACAGAGCCTGGATTTGAACCAGGATCTCTAGTGGCACAGCTACTGCGCCACTCGGGAGGATATCCTTGAGATGTTTCTTCAACTTGATTGGAGTCCACCTGTGGTAGATTTTATTGATTGGACATGATTTGGAAAGGCACACACCTGTCTATATAAGGTCCCACAGTTGACAGTGCATGTCAGAGCAAAAACCAAGCCATAAGGTCGAAGGAATTGTCTGTAGAGCTCCGAGACAGGATTGTGTCGAGGCACAGATCTGGGGAAGGGTACCAAAACATTTCTGCAGCATTGAAGGTCCCCAAGAACACAGTGACCTCCATCATTCTTAAATGGAATAAGTTTGGAACCACCAACATTCACCCTAGCGCTGGTCGCCCGGCCAAACTGAGCAATCGCGGGAGAAGGGCCTTGGTCAGGGAGGTGATGGTCACTCTGACAGAGCTCTAGAGTTCCTCTGTGGAGATGGGAGAACCTTTCAAAAAGACAACCATCATCTCTGCAGCACTCCACCTTTATGGTAGAGTGGCCAGACGGAAGCCACTCCTCAGTAAAATGGTGTTTGCCAAAAGGCACCTAAAGACTCTCAGACAATGAGAAACAAGATTCTCTGGTCTGATGAAACCAAGATTGAACTCTTTGGCCTGAATGCCAAACGTCACGTCTGGAGGAAACCTGGCACCATCCCTACGGCGAAGCGTGGTGGTGGCAGCATCATGCTGTGGGGATGTTTTTCAGCGGCAGGGACTGGGAGACTAGACAGGATCGAGGGAAAGATGAACGGAGCAAAGTACAGAGATCCTTGATGAAAACCTGCTCCAGAGCGCTCAGAACCTCAAACTGGGGCGAAGGTTCATCTTCCAACAGGACAATGACCCTAAGCACACAGCCAAGACAACGCAGGAGTGGCTTTGGGACAAGTCTCTGAATGTCCTTGAGTGGCCCAGCCAGAGCCCGGACTTGAACCCGATCGAACATCTCTGGAGAGACCTGCAAATAGCTGTGCAGCGACGCTCCCCATCCAACCTGACAGAGCTTGAGAGGATCTGCAGAGAAGAATGGGAGAAACTCCCCAAATACAGGTGTGGCAAGCTTGTAGTGTCATACCCAAGAAGTCTCGAGGCTGTAATCGCTGCCAACGGTGCTTCAACAAAGTACTAAGTAAAGGGTGTGAATATTTTTTAAATATTTTTTTATATACATTTGCAAAAAGGTCTAAACCAGTTTTTGCTTCGTCATTATTCGTTATTGAGAACCCCCCCCCCCCTTAGAATAAGGCTGTAATGTGGAAAAAGTAACGGGGTTTGAATACTTTCCGAATGCTCTGTAGTCAGAGCATGATAACCTGTTTCTTGGCAGACTGGGAACAAAAATCATCTCTGGGATTTTTCCTTGAGGCCCCCAGTTTTTGCCAGATAATGATACTTTTGCGTGAAAAAAAACAAGTTGCACAGGCCCACAGGGCTAAAAAATGGACCAGCGCATCTGGCATTTGCCAGAAATGCTAGATGGCCGCCCCTGGGTCTAAGGACAGTGTCTCAAGTCAGTAACAGTGATCAGAAAAGGTGGGGTAGCAGAACCCCACCTTCTGTCTGTGCCTCAGTTGGCCTCATGAGTAGAGAGATCCACTCTGAAGATCTGAACTGTGCTCTATTGTCAGTAACTGTCTGACTGTCTGTCCCTCCCTCCCTAACCCCCAGGAGGTTCTGAAGGTGATGCGTAACATAGATGACCGTATCGTCCATTCTCTCAACACCACCGTGCCGACTGTCTCCTTCTCAGGCAGAGTGGACGCCTCCCAGACATGCAGACAGCTCTATGAGTCTGTGAGTCTCACGGTATTCCTTTAACCTCTCCTCTCCTCTACACAGTATACCTTTAACCTCTCCTCCACACAGTATACCTTTAACCTCTCCTCTCCTCCACACAGTATACCTTTAACCTCTCCTCTACACAGTATACCTTTACCTCTCCTCTACACAGCATACCTTTAACCTCTCCTCTACACAGTATACCTTTACCTCTCCTCTACACAGCATACCTTTAACCTCTCCTCTACACAGTATACCTTTAACCTCTCCTCTCCTCTACACAGTATACCTTTGACCTCTCCTCTACACGTATGCCTTTAACCTCTCCTCTACACAGTATACCTTTAACCTCTCCTCTCCTCTACACGTATACCTTTGACCTCCTCTCCTCTACACAGTATACCTTTAACCTCTCCTCTCCTCTACACAGTATACCTTTAACCTCTCCTCTCCTCTACACAGTATACCTTTAACCTCTCCTCTCCTCTACACAGTATACCTTTAACCTCTCCTCTCCTCCACACAGTATACCTTTAACCTCTCCTCTACACAGTATACCTTTAACCTCTCCTCTACACAGTATACCTTTAACCTCTCCTCTTCTCTACACATTATACCTTTAACCTCTCCTCTACACAGTATACCTTTAACCTCTCCTATCCTCCACACAGTATACCTTTAACCTCTCCTCTACACAGTATACCTTTAACCTCTCCTCTCCTCCACACAGTATACCTTTAACCTCTCCTCTACACAGTATACCTTTAACCTCTCCTCTCCTCCACACAGTATACCTTTAACCTCTCCTCTCCTCTACACAGTATACCTTTAACCTCTCCTCTCCTCTACACAGTATACCTTTAACCTCTCATTTCCTCTACACAGTATACCTTTAACCTCTCCTCTACACAGTAAACCTTTACCTCTCCTCTACACAGTATACCTTTAACCTCTCCTCTACACAGTATACCTTTAACCTCTCCTCTACACAGTATACCTTTAACCTCTCCTCTACACAGTATACCTTTAACCTCTCCTCTACACAGTATACCTTTAACCTCTCCTCTCCTCTACACAGTATACCTTTAACCTCTCCTCTACACAGTATACATTTAACCTCTCCTCCACACAGTATAACTTTAACCTCTCCTCTCCTCTACACAGTATACCTTTAACCTCTCCTCTCCTCTACACAGTATACCTTTAACCTCTCCTCTCCTCTACACAGTATACCTTTAACCTCTCCTCACCTCTACACAGTATACCTTTAACCTCTCCTCTACACAGTATACCTTTAACCTCTCCTCTACACAGTATACCTTTAACCTATCCTCTCCTCTACACAGTATACCTTTAACCTCTCCTCTCCTCTACACAGTATACCTTTAACTTCTCCTCTACACAGTATACCTTTAACCTCTCCTCCACACAGTATACCTTTAACCTCTCCTCTCCTCTACACAGTATACCTTTAACCTCTCCTCTCCTCTACACAGTATACCTTTAACCTCTCCTCTCCTCTACACAGTATAACTTTAACCTCTCCTCCACACAGTATACCTTTAACCTCTCCTCTACACAGTATACCTTTAACCTCTCCTCTACACAGTATACCTTTAACCTCTCCTCTCCTCTACACAGTATACCTTTAAACTCTCCTCTCCTCTACACAGTATACCTTTAACCTCTCCTCTACACAGTATACCTTTAACCTCTCCTCTCCTCCACACAGTATACCTTTAACCTCTCCTCTCCTCTACACAGTATACCTTTAACCTCTCCTCTCCTCTACACAGTATACCTTTAACCTCTCCTCTCCTCCACACGTATACCTTTAACCTCTCTCTCTACACAGTATACCTTTAACCTCTCCTCTACACAGTATACTTTAACCTCTCCCTCTCCTCCACACAGTATACCTTTAACCTCTCCCTCTCCTCTACACAGTATACCTTTAACCTCTCCTCTCCTCCACATTATACCTTTAACCTCTCCTCTCCACAGTATACCTTTAACTTCTCTCCTCTCCACAGTATACCTTTAACCTCTCCTCTACACAGTATACCTTTAACCTCTCCTCTCCACAGTATACCTTTAACCTCTCCTCTAAACAGTATACCTTTAACCTCTCCTCTACACAGTATACCTTTAACCTCTCCTCTCCTCTACACAGTATACCTTTAACCTCTCCTCTCCTCTACACGGTATACCTTTAACCTCTCCTCTCCTCCACACGGTATACCTTTAACCTCTCCTCTCCTCTACACAGTATACCTTTAACCTCTCCTCTCCTCCACACAGTATACCTTTAACCTCTCCTCTACACAGTATACCTTTAACCTCTCCTCTCCTCCACACAGTATACCTTTAACCTCTCCTCTCCTCCACACAGTATACCTTTAACCTCTCCTCTCCTCTACACAGTATACCTTTAACCTCTCCTCTCCTCCACACAGTATACCTTTAACCTCTCCTCTACACAGTATACCTTTAACCTCTCCTCTCCTCTACACAGTATACCTTTAACCTCTCCTCTACACAGTATACCTTTAACCTCTCCTCTCCTCCACACAGTATACCTTTAACCTCTCCTCTCCTCTACACAGTATACCTTTAACCTCTCCTCCTCTACTCACAGTATACCTTTAACCTCTCCTCTACACAGTATACCTTTAACCTCTCCTCTCATCTACACAGTATACCTTTAACCTCTCCTCTCCTCCACACAGTATACCTTTAACCTCTCCTCTACACAGTATACCTTTAACCTCTCCTCTACATAGTATACCTTTAACCTCTCCTCCACACAGTATACCTTTAACCTCTCCTCTCCTCCACACAGTATACCTTTAACCTCTCCTCTCCTCCACACAGTATACCTTTAACCTCTTCTCTACACAGTATACCTTTAACCTCTCCTCTACACAGTATACCTTTGACCTCTCTTCTCCTCTACACAGTATACCTTTAACCTCTCCTCTCCTCTACACAGTTTACCTTTAACCTCTCCTCTCCTCCACACAGTATACCTTTAACCTCTCCTCTCCTCCACACAGTATACCTTTAACCTCTCCTCTCCTCCACACAGTATACCTTTAACCTCTCCTCCACACAGTATACCTTTAACCTCTCCTCTCCTCCACACAGTATACCTTTAACCTCTCCTCTCCTCTACACAGTATACCTTTAACCTCTCCTCTCCTCCACACAGTATACCTTTAACCTCTCCTCTCCTCCACACAGTATTTCTTTAACCTCTCCTCTACACAGTATACCTCTAACCTCTCCTCTACACAGTATACATTTAACCTCTCCTCTCCTCCACACAGTATACCTTTAACCTCTCCTCTCCTCTACACAGTATACCTTTAACCTCTCCTCCACACATTATACCTTTAACCTCTCCTCTCCACAGTATACCTTTAACCTCTCCTCTCCACAGTATACCTTTAACCTCTCCTCTACACAGTATACCTTTAACCTCTCCTCTCCACAGTATACCTTTAACCTCTCCTCTACACAGTATACCTTTAACCTCTCCTCTACACAGTATACCTTTAACCTCTCCTCTACACAGTATACCTTTAACCTCTCCTCTCCTCTACACGGTATACCTTTAACCTCTCCTCTCCTCCACACGGTATACCTTTAACCTCTCCTCTTCTCTACACAGTATACCTTTAACCTCTCCTCTCCTCCACACAGTATACCTTTAACCTCTCCTCTCCTCTACACAGTATACCTTTAACATCTCCTCTCCTCCACACAGTATACCTTTAACCTCTCCTCTACACAGTATACCTTTAACCTCTCCTCTCCTCCACACAGTATACCTTTAACCTCTCCTCTCCTCTACACAGTATACCTTTAACCTCTCCTCTCATCTACACAGTATACCTTTAATCTCTCCTCTCTCACAGTATACCTTTAACCTCTCCTCTACACAGTATACCTTTAACCTCTCCTCTACATAGTATACCTTTAACCTCTCCTCCACACAGTATACCTTTAACCTCTCCTCTCCTCCACACAGTATACCTTTAACCTCTCCTCTCCTCCACACAGTATACCTTTAACCTCTCCTCTACACAGTATACCTTTAACCTCTCCTCTACACAGTATACCTTTAACCTCTCCTCTACACAGTATACCTTTGACCTCTCCTCTCCTCTACACAGTATACCTTTAACCTCTCCTCTCCTCTACACAGTATACCTTTAACCTCTCCTCTCCTCTACACAGTATACCTTTAACCTCTCCTCTCCTCCACACAGTATACCTTTTACCTCTCCTCTACACAGTATACCTCTAACCTCTCCTCTACACAGTATACCTTTAACCTCTCCTCTCCTCCACACAGTATACCTTTAACCTCTCCTCTCCTCTACACAGTATACCTTTAACCTCTCCTCTCCTCCACACATTATACCTTTAACCTCTCCTCTCCACAGTATACCTTTAACCTCTCCTCTCCACAGTATACCTTTAACCTCTCCTCTACACAGTATACCTTTAACCTCTCCTCTCCACAGTATACCTTTAACCTCTCCTCTACACAGTATACCTTTAACCTCTCCTCTACACAGTATACCTTTAACCTCTCCTCTCCTCTACACAGTATACCTTTAACCTCTCCTCTCCTCTACACAGTATACCTTTAACCTCTCCTCTACACAGTATACCTTTAACCTCTCCTCTCCTCTACACAGTATACCTTTAACCTCTCCTCTCCTCTACACAGTATACCTTTAACCTCTCCTCTCCTCTACACAGTATACCTTTAACCTCTCCTCTCCTCCACACGTATACCTTTAACCTCTCCTCTCCTCTACACAGTATACCTTTAACCTCTCCTCTCCTCCCTCCACAGTATACCTTTAACCTCTCCTCTACACAGTATACCTTTAACCTCTCCTCTACATAGTTTACCTTTAACCTCTCCTCCACACAGTATACCTTTAACCTCTCCTCTCCTCCACACAGTATACCTTTAACCTCTCCTCTCCTCCACACAGTATACCTTTAACCTCTCCTCTACACAGTATACCTTTAACCTCTCCTCTACACAGTATACCTTTAACCTCTCCTCTACACAGTATACCTTTAACCTCTCCTCTCCTCTACACAGTATACCTTTAACCTCTCCTCTCCTCTACACAGTATACCTTTAACCTCTCCTCTCCTCCACACAGTATACCTTTAACCTCTCCTCTACACAGTATACCTTTAACCTCTCCTCTCCTCCACACAGTATACCTTTAACCTCTCCTCTACACAGTATACATTTAACCTCTCCTCTCCTCTACACAGTATACCTTTAACCTCTCCTCTCCTCCACACAGTATACCTTTAACCTCTCCTCTCCTCCACACAGTATTTCTTTAACCTCTCCTCTACACAGTATACCTCTAACCTCTCCTCTACACAGTATACCTTTAACCTCTCCTCTCCTCCACAGTATACCTTTAACCTCTCCTCTACAGTATACCTTTAACCTCTCCTCTACACAGTATACCTTTAACCTCTCCTCTCCTCTACACAGTATACCTTTAACCTCTCCTCTCCTCCACACAGTATACCTTTAACCTCTCCTCTCCTCCACACAGTATTTCTTTAACCTCTCCTCTACACAGTATACCTCTAACCTCTCCTCTACACAGTATACCTTTAACCTCTCCTCTCCTCCACACAGTATACCTTTAACCTCTCCTCTCCTCTACACAGTATACCTTTAACCTCTCCTCTCCTCCACATATTATACCTTTAACCTCTCCTCTCCACAGTATACCTTTAACCTCTCCTCTCCACAGTATACCTTTAACCTCTCCTCTACACAGTATACCTTTAACCTCTCCTCTCCACAGTATACCTTTAACCTCTCCTCTAAACAGTATACCTTTAACCTCTCCTCTACACAGTATACCTTTAACCTCTCCTCTCATCTACACGTATACCCTTTAACCTCTCCTCTCCTCCACACAGTATACCTTTAACCTCTCCTCTCCTCCACACAGTATCTTTTAACCTCTCCTCTACACAGTATACCCCTCTAACCTCTCCTCTACACAGTATACCTTTAACCTCTCTCTCTCCTCCACACAGTATACCTTTAACCTCTCCTCTCCCCTCTACACAGTATACCTTTAACCTCTCCTCTCCACACATTATACCTTTAACCTCTCCTCCACAGTATACTCTTTAACCTCTCCTCTCCACAGTATACCTTTAATTCCTCTCTCTACACGTATACCTTTAACCTCTCCTCTCCACAGTATACCTTTAACCTCTCCTCTCCTCTACACAGTATACCTTTAACCTCTCCTCTCCTCTACACAGTATACCTTTAACCTCTCCTCTCCTCTACACAGTATACCTTTAACCTCTCCTCTCCTCCACACAGTATACCTTTAACCTCTCCTCTACACGGTATACCTTTAACCTCTCCTCTCCTCCACACGGTATACCTTTAACCTCTCTCTCCTCCTACACAGTATACCTTTAACCTCTCCTCTCCCTCCACACAGTATACCTTTAACCTCTCCTCTACACAGTATACCTTTTAACCTCTCCTCTCCCCTCCACACAGTATACCTTTAACCTCTCTCCTCTCCTCTACACAGTATACCTTTAACCTCTCCTCTCCTCTACACAGTATACCTTTAACCTCTCCTCTCCTCTCTACAGTATACCTTTAACCTCTCCTCTCTCTACACAGTATACCTTTAACCTCTCTTCTCATCTACACAGTATACCTTTAACCTCTCCTCTCCTCCACACAGTATACCTTTAATTCCTCTCCTCTCCTCTACACAGTATACCTTTAACCTCTCCTCTACATAGTATACCTTTAACCTCTCCTCCACACAGTATACCTTTAACCTCTCCTCTACACAGTATACCTTTAACCTCTCCTCTCCCCTCCACACAGTATACCTTTAACCTCTCCTCTACACAGTATACCTTTAACCTCTCCTCTCCACAGTATACCTTTAACCTCTCCTCTACAGTATAGCCTTTTTACCTCTCTCTCTACACAGTATACCTTTAACCCTCTCTCCTCTACACAGTATACCTTTAACCTCTCTTCTCCTCTACAGTATACCTTTAACCTCTCCTCCCTCCACACAGTATACCTTTACCTCTCCTCTACACAGTATACCTCTAACCTCTCCTCACAGTATACCTTTACCTCTCCTCTCCTCCACACAGTATACCTTTAACTTCTCCTCTCCTCTACCAGTATACCTTTAACCTCTCCTCTCCTCACACATTATACATTTAACCTCTCTCTCTCCACAGTATACCTTTACCTCTCCTCTCCCCAGTATACCTTTAACCTCTCCTCTACAGTATACCTTTAACCTCTCTCTCCAGTATACCTTTAACCTCTCCTCCCCCACAGTATACTTTTAACCTCTCCTCTACACAGTATACCTTTAATCCTCTCTCCACAGTATACCCTTTAACCTCCCTCTACACAGTATACCTTTAACCTCTCCTCTCCTACACAGTATACCTTTAACCTCTCTCCTCTACACAGTATACCTTTAACCTCTCCTCTCTATCTACACAGTATACCTTTAACCTCTCCTCTCCACACAGTATACCTTTTAACTCTCCTCTACAGTATACCTTAACCTCTCACATAGTATACCTTTAACCTCTCCTCTCACACAGTATACCTTTAACCTCTCCTCTCCTCTACACAGTATACCTTTAACCTCTCCTCTCCTCCACACAGTATACCTTTAACCTCTCCTCTCCCACACAGTATACCTTTAACCTCTCCTCTACACAGTATACCTTTAACCTCTCCTCTCCCTACACAGTATACCTTTAACCTCTCCTCTCCTCTACACAGTTATACCTTTAACCTCTCCTCTCATCTACACAGTATACCTTTAACCTCTCCTCTCCTACACAGTATACCTTTAACCTCTCCTCTACACAGTATACCTTTAACCTCTCCTCTCCTCACATAGTTTACCTTTAACCTCTCCTCTCACACAGTATACCTTTAACCTCTCCTCTCCTCCACAGTATACCTTTAACCTCTCCTCTCCTCCACATAGTATACCTTTAACCTCTCCTCTCCTCCACAGTATACCTTTAACCTCTCCTCTCACAGTATACCTTTAACCTCTCCTCTACACAGTATACCTTTAACCTCTCCTCCTCTACACAGTATACCTTTAACCTCTCTCCCCTCTACACAGTATACCTTTAACCTCTCCTCTACACAGTATACCTTTAACCTCTCCTCTCCTCCACACGGTATACCTTTTAACCTCTCCTCTCCTCTACACAGTATACCTTTAACCTCTCCTCTCCTCTACACAGTATACCTTTAACCTCTCCTCTCCTACATAGTTACCTTTAACCTCTCCTCTCTCTACACAGTATACCTTTAACCTCTCCTCTCATCTACACAGTATACCTTTAACCTCTCCTCTCCTCCACACAGTATACCTTTAACCTCTCCTCTACACAGTATACCTTTAACCTCTCCTCTACATAGTATACCTTTAACCTCTCCTCTACACAGTATACCTTTTAACTCTCCTCCCACACAGTATACCTTTAACCTCTCCTCTCCTCCACAGTATACCTTTAACCTCTCCTCTACACAGTATACCTTTTAACTCTCCTCTACACAGTATACCTTTAACCTCTCCTCTACACAGTATACCTTTTAACCTCTCCTCTACACAGTATACCTTTAACCTCTCCTCTCCTCTACACAGTATACCTTTAACCTCTCCTCTCCCTACACAGTATACCTTTATCCTCTCCTCTACACAGTATACCTTTTACCTCTCCTCTACACAGTATACCTCTAACCTCTCCTCTACACAGTATACCTTTAACCTCTCCTCTCCTCCACACAGTATACCTTTAACCTCTCCCTCTCCTCTACACAGTATACTTTAACCTCTCCTCTCTCCACATTATACCTTTAACCTCCTCCTCTCCACCAGTATACCTTTAACCTCTCCTCTCCACAGTATACTTTAACCTCTCCCCCTCTACACAGTATACCCTTAACCTCTCTCTCCACAGTATACCTTTAACCTCTCCTCTACACAGTATACCTTTAACCTCTCCTCTACACAGTATACTTTAACCTCTCCTCTCCCCACAGTATACCTTTTAACCTCCTCCTCTACACAGTATACCTTAACTCTCCTCTCCTCTACACAGTATACCTTTAACCTCTCCTCTCCTCTACACAGTATACCTTTAACCTCTCCTCTCATCTACACAGTATACCTTTAACCTCTCCTCTCCTCCACACAGTATACCTTTAACCTCTCCTCTACACAGTATACCTTTAACCTCTCCTCTACATAGTTTACCTTTAACCTCTCCTCCACACAGTATACCTTTAACCTCTCCTCTCCTCCACACAGTATACCTATTCCTCTCCTCTCCAGTATACCTTAACCTTCCTCACACAGTATACCTTTAACCTCTCCTCTACACAGTATACTTTAACCTCTCCTCTACACAGTATACCTTTGACCTCCTCTCCTCTACACGTGTACCTTTAACCTCTCCTCTCCTCTACACAGTATACCTTTAACCTCTCCTCTCATCTACACAGTATACCTTTAACCTCTCCTCTCCTCCCACACAGTATACTTTAACTCTCCTCTACACAGTATACCTTTAACCTCTCCTCTACATAGTTTACCTTTAACCTCTCCCTCCACACGTATACTTTTAACCTCCTCCTCTCCTCCACACAGTATACCTTTAACCTCTCCTCTCCTCACACAGTATGCCTTTAACCTCTCCTCTCCTCCACATGTTATACCTTTAACCTCTCCTCTCACAGTATACTTTAACCTCTCCTCTCCACAGTATACTTTAACCTCTCCTCTACACAGTATACTTTTAACCTCTCCTCCTATACTTTAACCTCTCCTCTACACAGTATACCTTTAACCTCCTCCTCCACACAGTATACCTTTTAACCTCTCCTCCACACAGTATACCTTTAACCTCTCCTCTCCTCTACACAGTATACCTTTAACCTCTCCTCTCCCACACAGTATACCTTTAACCTCTCCTCTACACAGTATACCTTCCTAACCTCTCTACACAGTATACCTTTGACCTCTCTCTCCTCTACACAGTATACCTTTAACCTCTCCTCTCTCTACACGTATACCTTTAACCTCTCCTCTCTCTACAAGTATGCCTTTAACCTCTCCTCCTCCACACAGTATACTTTTAACCTCTCCTCTACACAGTATACCTTTAACCTCTCCTCTCCACACAGTATACCTTTAACCTCTCCTCTCCCTCCACACAGTATACCTTTTAACCTCTCCTCTCCTCACACAGTATACCTTTAACCTCTCCTCTCACACAGTATACCTTTAACCTCTCCTCTCACAGTATACCTTTAACTCTCTCCTCTACACAGTATACCTTTAACCTCTCCTCTACATAGTATACCTTTAACCTCCTCTCACACACAGTATACCTTTATCTCTCTCTCTCCTCCACACAGTATACCTTTAACCTCTCCTCTACACAGTATACCTTTTAACCTCTCCTCTCCTCCTTACACAGTATACCTTTAACCTCTCCTCTCCTCTACACAGTATACCTTTAACCTCTCTCTCATCTACACAGTATACCTTTAACCTCCCTCTCCTCTACACAGTATACCTTTAACCTCTCCTCTCCACACAGTATACCTTTAACCTCTCCTCTACAGTATACCTTTAACCTCTCCTCTACACAGTATACCTTTAACCTCTCCTCTCCCACACAGTATACCTTTAACCTCTCCTTCCTCTACACAGTATACCTTTAACTCTCCTCCTCTACACAGTATACCTTTAACCTCTCTCTACACAGTATACCTTTAACTCTCTCCTCTACACAGTATACCTTTAACCTCTCCTCTCTCTACACAGTATACCTTTAACCTCTCCTCTCCTCTACACAGTATACCTTTAACCTCTCCTCTCATCTACACAGTATACTCTTAACCTCTCCTCTCCTCCACACAGTATACCTTTAACCTCTCCTCTACAGTATACCTTTAACCTCTCCTCTACATAGTATACCTTTAACCTCTCCTCTCACAGTATACCTTTAACCTCTCCTCTCCTCCACACAGTATACCTTTAACCTCTCCTCTCCTCCACGAGTATACCTTTAACCTCCTCCTCTCCACAGTATACCTTTAACTCTCTCCTCCACAGTATACCTTTAACCTCTCCTCTACACAGTATACCTTTAACCTCTCCTCTCCTCTACACAGTATACCTTTAACCTTCCTACACGTATACTTTTAACTCCTCTCTCTACACAGTATACCTTTAACCTCTCCTCTCCTCACACAGTATACCTTTAACCTCTCTACACAGTATACTCTACCTCTCCTCTCCACAGTATACCTTTTAACCTCTCCCCCTCACAGTATACCTTTAACCTCTCTCTACACAGTATACCTTTTAACCTCTCCTCTCACACAGTATACCTTTAACCTCTCCTCTCAACAGTATACCTTTAACCTCTCTCTACACAGTATACCTTTAACTCTCTCCTCTACACAGTATACCTTTTAACCTCTCCTCTCTACACAGTATACCTTTAATCCTCTCCTCTACACAGTATACCTTTAACCTCTCTCCTCTCACACAGTATACCTTTAACCTCTCCTCTACACAGTATACTCTTAATTCCTCTCCTCTCACAGTATACCTTTAACCTCTCCTCTCCTACACAGTATACCTTTAACCTCTCCACAGTATACCTTTAACCTCTCCTCTCTCACACAGTATACCTTTAACCTCTCCTCTCCTCTACACAGTATACCTTTAACCTCTCCTCTCCTCTACACAGTATACCTTTAACCTCTCCTCTACACAGTATACCTTTAACCTCTCCTCTACACAGTATACCTTTAACCTCTCCTCTACACTAGTATACCTTTAACCTCTCCTCTACACAGTATGCCTTTAACCTTTCCAACCTCTCTCCACACAGTATACCTTTAACTCTCCTCTCCTCCACACAGTATACTTTAACCTCTCCTCTCTCCACACAGTATACTTTTAACCTCTCTCTACACAGTATACCTTTAACCTCCTTCTACACAGTATACCTTTAACCTCTCTCCTCTACACAGTATACCTTTAACCTCTCCTCTCTCTACAAGTATACCTTAACCTCCTCTCCTCACACAGTATACTTTAACCTCTCCTCTCCTCTACACAGTATACCTTTAACCTCTCCCCTCTCCACACAGTATACTTTTACCCTCTCCTCTACACAGTATACCTTCTAACCTCTCCTCTTCTTCTACACAGTATACCTTTAACCTCTCCCTCTCCTCCACACAGTATACCTTTAACCTCTCCTCTCTCTACACAGTATACCTTTAACCTCTCCTCTCCTCTACACAGTATACCTTTAACCTCTCCTCTCCTCTACACAGTATACCTTTAACCTCTCTCTCTCTACACAGTATACCTTTAACCTCTCCTCTACATAGTATACTTTTTAACCTCTCCCTCTCTACACAGTATACCTTTAACCTCTCTCTCTACACAGTATACCTTTAACTCTCCTCTCCTCTACACAGTATACCTTTAACCTCTCCTCTCCTCTACACAGTATACCTTTAACTCTCCTCTCTATCACAGTATACCTTTAACCTCTCTCTCCTCTACACAGTATACCTTTAACTCTCTCCTCTACACAGTATACCTTTAACCTCTCCTCTACACATTGTATACCTTTAACCTTCTCCTCTACACAGTATACCTTTAACTTCTCTCTACACAGTATACTAACCTCTCTCCTCTACACAGTATACCTTTAACCTCTCCTCTCCTCTACACGTATACCTTTAACCTCTCCTCTCTACACAGTATACCTTTAACCTCTCTCCACAGTATACCTTTAACCTCTCCTCTACACAGTATACCTTTAACCTCTCCTCTACACAGTATACTTTGACCTCTCCTCTACACAGTATACCTTTAACCTCTCTCTCTACACAGTATACCTTTAACCTCTCCTCTCCTCCTACACAGTATACCTTTAACCTCTCCTCTCCTCTACACAGTATACCTTTTTAACTCTCCTCTCCACAGTATATCCTTTTAACCTCTCTCTACACAGTATACCTTTAACCTCTCCTCTCCTCTACACAGTATACCTTTAACCTCTCCTCTCCTCTACACAGTATACCTTTAACCTCTCCTCTCCACACAGTATACCTTTAACCTCTCCTCTCTCCACACAGTATACCTTTAACCTCTCCCTCTCCACAGTATACCTTTAACCTCCTCTCTCTACACGGTATACCTTTAATCCTCTCCTCTACAGTATACCTTTAACCTCTCCTCTACACAGTATACCTTTAACCTCTCCTCTCCCACAGCAGTATACCTTTAACCTCTCCTCTCCCTCCACACAGTATACCTTTAACCTCTCCTCTCTCTACACAGTATACCTTTAACTCTCTCCTCTCCTCTACACAGTATACCTTTAACCTCTCCTCTACTCACAGTATACCTTTAACTCTCTCCCTCTCTACACAGTATACCTTTAACCTCTCCTCCACACAGTATACCTTTAACCTCTCCTCTCCTACACAGTATACCTTTAACCTCTCCCCTCTACACAGTATACCTTTAACCTCTCCTCTCTACACAGTATACCTTTAACCTCCTCTACTATACTTTAACTCTTCCTCCACACAGTATACCTTTAACCTCTCTCTCTACACAGTATACCTTTAACCTCTCCTTCCTCCACACAGTATACCTTTAACTCCTCTCCTCTACACAGTATACCTTTAACCTCTCCTCTCCTCCACACAGTATACCTTTAACCTCTTCTCTCTACACAGTATACCTTTAACCTCTCCTCTCCTCCACACAGTATACCTTTAACTCTCTCCTCTACACAGTATACCTTTAACCTCTCCTCTCCTCACACAGTATACCTTTAACCTCTCCTCTACACGAGTATACCTTTAACCTCTCCTCTCCACACAGTATACCTTTAACCTCTCCTCTCACACAGTATACCTTTAACCTCTCCTCTCACGTATACCTTACCTCTCCTCTACACGTATACCTTTAACCTCTCCTCTACCACAGTATACCTTTAACCTCTCCCTCCTCACACAGTATACCTTTAACCTCTCCTCTACACAGTATCACCTTTAACCTCTCCTCTCACACAGTTATACCTTTAATCTCTCCTCTCCTACACAGTATACCTTTAACCTCTCCTCTACACAGTATACCTTTAACCCTCTCCTCTACACAGTATACTTTTAACCTCTCTCTCTCCTCCACAGTATACCTTTAACCTCTCCTCTCCTCACACAGTATACCTTTAACCTCTCTCTCTACACAGTATACAACTTTAACCTCTCCTCTCTCCACACAGTATACCTTTTAACCTCTCCTCTCCTCTACACAGTATACCTTTAACCTCTCCTCTCCTCTACACAGTATACCTTTAACCTCTCCTCTCACAGTATGCCTTTAACCTCTCCTCTCTCACACAGTATACCTTTAACCTCTCCTCTACAGTATACCTTCAACCTCTCCTCTCCTCTACACATTATACCTTTAACCTCTCTCTCCTCTACAGTATACCTTTAACCTCTCCTCTACACAGTATACCTTTAACCTCTCCTCTCCTACACAGTATACCTTTTAACCTCTCCTCTCCTCACACAGTATACCTTTAACCCTCTCCTCTACACAGTATACCTTTAACCTCTCCTCTACACAGTATACCTTTAACCTCTCCTCTCCTCTACACAGTATACCTTTAACCTCTCCTCTCTCTACACAGTATACCTTTAACTCTCTCTCTACACAGTATACTTTAACCTCTCTTCTCTACACAGTATACCTTTAACCTCTCCTCTTCTCTACACAGTATACCTTTAACCTCTCCTCTCCTCTACACAGTATACCTTTAACCTCTCCTCTCCTCTACACAGTATACCTTTAACCTCTCCTCTCCTCACACAGTATACCTTTAACCTCTCCTCTCTACACAGTATACCTTTAACCTCTCCTCTCCTCTACACAGTATACCTTTAACCTCTCCTCTCCTCTCACACAGTATACCTTTAACCTCTCTCTACACAGTATACCTTTAACCTCTCTCCTCTACACAGTATACCTTTAACCTCTCCTCCTACACAGTATACCTTTACCCTCTCCTCTCCTCTACACAGTATACCTTTAACCTCTCCTCTCCTCCACACAGTATACCTTTAACCTCTCTCTCCTCCACACAGTATACCTTTAACCTCTCCTCTCCTCACACAGTATACCTTTAACCTCTCCTCCACACAGTATACCTTTAACCTCTCCTCTACACAGTATACCTTTAACCTCTCCTCTCACAGTATACCTTTAACTTCCTCCTCTCCTCTACACAGTATACCTAACCTCTCCTCTTCTACACAGTATACCTTTAACCTCTCCTCTCACACAGTATACCTTTAACCTCTCCTCTCCTCTACACAGTATACCTTTAACCTCTCCTCTACACAGTATACCTTTAACTCTCTCTCCTCACACAGTATACCTTTAACCTCTCCTCTCTACACAGTATACCTTTAACCTCTCCTCCTCCACACAGTATACCTTTAACACTCTCCTCTACACAGTATACCTTTAACCTCTCCTCCACACAGTATACCTTTAACCCTCCCTCTCCTCTACACAGTATACCTTTAACCTCTCCTCTCTCACACAGTATACCTTTAACCTCTCCTCCTCCTCTACACAGTATACCTTTAACCTCTCCTCTCCTCCACACAGTATACCTTTAACCTCTCCTCTACACAGTATACCTTTAACCTCTCCTCCACACAGTATACCTTTAACCTCTCCTCTCCTCTACACAGTATACCTTTAACCTCTCCTCTCCTCCTACACAGTATACCTTTAACCTCTCCCTCTCCCCACACAGTATACCTTTAACCTCTCCTCTCCTCCACACAGTATACCTTTAACCTCTCCTCTACACAGTATACCTTTAACCTCTCCTCTCCTCTACACAGTATACCTTTAACCTCTCCTCTACACAGTATACCTTTAACCTCTCCTCTCCTCTACACAGTATACCTTTAACCTCTCCTCTCCTCCACACAGTATACCTTTAACCTCTCCTCTCCTCTACACAGTATACCTTTAACCTCTCCTCTACACAGTATACCTTTAACCTCTCCTACACAGTATACCTCAACCTCTCCTCTCTCCACACAGTATACCTTTAACCTCTCCTCTACACAGTATACCTTTAACTTCTCTCCTCTACACAGTATACCTTTAACCTCTCCTCCTCTACACAGTATACCTTTAACCCTCTCCTCTACACAGTATACCTTTAACCTCTCTCCCCTCTACACAGTATACCTTTAACCTCTCTCTCTCCTCACACAGTATACCTTTAACCTCTCCTCTACACAGTATACCTTTAACCTCTCCTCTACACAGTATACCTTTAACCTCTCCTCTACACAGTATACCTTTAACCTCTCCTCTCCTCTACACAGTATACCTTTAACCTCTCCTCTCCTCTACACAGTATACCTTTAACCTCTCCTCTACACAGTATACCTTTAACCTCTCCTCTCTCTACACAGTATACCTTTAACCTCTCCTCTACACAGTATACCTTTAACCTCTCCTCTCCTCCACACAGTATACCTTTAACCTCTCCTCTCCTCTACACAGTATACCTTTAACCTCTCCTCTCCTCTACACAGTATACCTTTAACCTCTCCTCTCACACAGTATACCTTTAACCTCTCCTCTTCACACAGTATACCTTTAACCTCTCCTCTCCTCACACAGTATACCTTTAACCTCTCCTCTACACAGTATACCTTTAACCTCTCCTCTCCTCTACACAGTATACCTTTAACCTCTCCTCTCCTCTACACAGTATACACTTTAACCTCTCCTCTACACAGTATACCTTTAACCTCTCCTCTCCTCTACACAGTATACCTTTAACCTCTCCTCTCCTCTACACAGTATACCTTTAACCTCTCCTCTCCTCTACACAGTATACCTTTAACCTCTCCTCTACACAGTATACCTTTAACCTCTCCTCTCTACACAGTATACCTTTAACCTCTCCTCTACACAGTATACCTTTAACCTCTCCTCTACACAGTATACCTTTAACCTCTCCTCTCCACACAGTATACCTTTAACCTCTCCTCTCCTCTACACAGTATACCTTTAACCTCTCCTCTCACTCTACACAGTATACCTTTAACCTCTCCTCTCCTCTACACAGTATACCTTTAACCTCTCCTCTCCTCTACACAGTATACCTTTAACCTCTCCTCTACACAGTATACCTTTAACCTCTCCTCTCCACACAGTATACCTTTAACCTCTCCTCTACACAGTATACCTTTAACCTCTCCTCTACACAGTATACCTTTAACCTCTCCTCTCCTCTACACAGTATACCTTTAACCTCTCCTCTCCTCTACACAGTATACCTTTAACCTCTCCTCTCCTCTACACAGTATACTTTTAACCTCTCCCCTCTACACAGTATACCTTTAACCTCTCCTCTCACACAGTATACCTTTAACCTCTCCTCTACACAGTATACCTTTAACCTCTCCTCTCCTCTACACGGTATACCTTTAACCTCTCCTCTCCTCCTCACAGTATACCTTTAACCTCTCCTCTCCTCTACACAGTATACCTTTAACCTCTCCTCTCCTCTACACAGTATACCTTTAACCTCTCCTCACCTCTACACAGTATACCTTTAACCTCTCCTCTACACAGTATACCTTTAACCTCTCCTCTCCTCTACACAGTATAGCTGGGGTTAACCTATACTATCTAGACAGTATACCTTTGGAACCTGTGTGGAGAGGTTAAAGTATACCTTTAACCTCTCCTCTACACAGTATACCTTTAACCTCTCCTCTACACAGTATACCTTTAACCTCTCCTCTACACAGTATACCTTTAACATCTCCTCTCCTCTACAGAGTATACCTTTAACCTCTCATCTCCTCTACACAGTATACCTTTAACCTCTCCTCTCCTCCACACAGTATACCTTTAACATCTCCTCTCCTCTACACAGTAATCCTTTAACCTCTCCTCTCCTCTACACAGTATACCTTTAACCTCTCCTCTCCTCCACACAGTATACCTTTAACCTCTCCTCTCCTCTACACAGTATACCTTTAACCTCTCCTCTCCTCTACACAGTATACCTTTAACCTCTCCTCACCTCTACACAGTATACCTTTAACCTCTCCTCTCCTCCACACAGTATACCTTTAACATCTCCTCTCCTCTACACAGTAATCCTTTAACCTCTCCTCTCCTCTACACAGTATACCTTTAACCTCTCCTCTCCTCCACACAGTATACCTTTAACCTCTCCTCTCCTCTACACAGTATACCTTTAACCTCTCCTCTCCTCTACACAGTATACCTTTAACCTCTCCTCACCTCTACACAGTATACCTTTAACCTCTCCTCTACACAGTATACATTTAACCTCTCCTCTACACAGTATACCTTTAACCTCTCCTCTCCTCTACACAGTATACCTTTAACCTCTCCTCTCCTCTACACAGTATACCTTTAACCTCTCCTCCACACAGTATACCTTTAACCCCTCCTCTACACAGTATACCTTTAACCTCTCCTCCACACAGTATACCTTTAACCTCTCCTCCACACAGTATACCTTTAACCTCTCCTCTCCTCCACACAGTATACCTTTAACCTCTCCTCTACACAGTATACCTTTAACCTCACCTCTACACAGTATACCTTTAACCTCTCCTCTCCTCCACACAGTATACCTTTAACCTCTCCTCTCCTCTACACAGTATACCTTTAACCTCTCCTCTCCTCTACACAGTATACCTTTAACCTCTCCTCACCTCTACACAGTATACCTTTAACCTCTCCTCTACACAGTATACATTTAACCTCTCCTCTACACAGTATACCTTTAACCTCTCCTCTCCTCTACACAGTATACCTTTAACCTCTCCTCTCCTCTACACAGTATACCTTTAACCTCTCCTCTACACAGTATACCTTTAACCCCTCCTCTACACAGTATACCTTTAACCTCTCCTCCACACAGTATACCTTTAACCTCTCCTCCACACAGTATACCTTTAACCTCTCCTCTCCTCCACACAGTATACCTTTAACCTCTCCTCTACACAGTATACCTTTAACCTCACCTCTACACAGTATACCTTTAACCTCTCCTCTACACAGTATACCTTTAACCTCTCCTCTACACAGTATACATTTAACCTCTCCTCTCCTCTACACAGTATACCTTTAACCTCTCCTCTCCTCTACACAGTATAACTTTAACCTCTCCCCTCCTCTACACAGTATACCTTTAACCTCTCCTCTCCTCTACACAGTATACCTTTAACCTCTCCTCTACACAGTATACCTTTAACCCCTCCTCTACACAGTATACCTTTAACCTCTCCTCCACACAGTATACCTTTAACCTCTCCTCCACACAGTATACCTTTAACCTCTCCTCTCCTCCACACTTTATACCTTTAACCTCTCCTCTACACAGTATACCTTTAACCTCTCCTCTACACAGTATAACTTTAACCTCTCCTCTCCTCTACACAGTATACCTTTAACCTCTCCTCTCCTCTACACAGTATACCTTTAACCTCTCCTCTCCTCTACACAGTATACCTTTAACCTCTCCTCTACACAGTATACCTTTAACCTCTCCTCTACACAGTATACCTTTAACCTCTCCTCTACACAGTATACCTTTAACCTCTCCTCTTCTCTACACAGTATACCTTTAACCTCTCCTCTCCTCCACACAGTATACCTTTAACCTCTCCTCTACACAGTATACCTTTAACCTCTCCTCTCCTCTACACAGTATACCTTTAACCTCTCCTCTCCTCTACACAGTATACCTTTAACCTCTCCTCTACACAGTATACCTTTAACCTCTACACAGTATACCTTTAACCTCTCCTCTACACAGTATACCTTTAACCTCTCCTCTACACAGTATACCTTTAACCTCTACTCCACACAGTATAACTTTAACCTCTCCTCTCCTCTACACAGTATACCTTTAACCTCTCCTCTACACAGTATACCTTTAACCTCTCCTCTCCTCTCCTCTCCTCTACACAGTATACCTTTAACCTCTCCTCTCCTCTACACAGTATACTTTTAACCTCTCCTCTACACAGTATACCTTTAACCTCTCCTCTACACAGTATACCTTTAACCTCTCCTCTACACAGTATACCTTTAACCTCTCCTCCTCACAGTATACCTTTAACCTCTCCTCTCCTCTACACAGTATACCTTTAACCTCTCCTCTCCTCTACACAGTATACCTTTAACCTCTCCTCACCTCTACACAGTATACCTTTAACCTCTCCTCTACACAGTATACCTTTAACCTCTCCTCTCCTCTACACAGTATAACTTTAACCTCTCCTCCACACAGTATACCTTTTACCTCTCCTCTACACAGTATACCTTTAACCTCTCCTCTACACAGTATACCTTTAACCTCTCCTCTCCTCTACACAGTATACCTTTAACCTCTCCTCTCCTCCACACAGTATACCTTTAACCTCTCCTCTCCTCTACACAGTATACCTTTAACCTCTCCTCTCCTCTACACAGTATATCTTTAACCTCTCCTCTCCTCCACACAGTATACCTTTAACCTCTCCTCTACACAGTATACCTTTAACCTCTCCTCTACACAGTATACCTTTAACCTCTCCTCTACACAGTATACCTTTAACCTCTCCTCTACACAGTATACCTTTAACCTCTCCTCTACACAGTATACCTTTAACCTCTCCTCTACACAGTATACCTTTAACCTCTCCTCTCCTCTACAGAGTATACCTTTAACCTCTCCTCTCCTCTACACAGTATACCTTTAACCTCTCCTCTCCTCCACACAGTATACCTTTAACATCTCCTCTCCTCTACACAGTAATCCTTTAACCTCTCCTCTCCTCTACACAGTATACCTTTAACCTCTCCTCTCCTCCACACAGTATACCTTTAACCTCTCCTCTCCTCTACACAGTATACCTTTAACCTCTCCTCTCCTCTACACAGTATACCTTTAACATCTCCTCTCCTCTACACAGTATTCATTTAACCTCTCCTCTCCTCTACACAGTATACCTTTAACCTCTCCTCTACACAGTATACCTTTAACCTCTCCTCACCTCTACACAGTATACCTTTAACCTCTCCTCTACACAGTATACCTTTAACTTCTCCTCTCCTCTACACAGTATACCTTTAACCTCTCCTCTCCTCTACACAGAATACCTTTAACCTCTCCTCTCCACAGTATACCTATAACCTCTCCTCACCTCTACACAGTATACCTTTAACCTCTCCTCTACACAGTATACCTTTAACCTCTCCTCTACACAGTATACCTTTAACCTCTCCTCTCCTCTACACAGTATACCTTTAACCTCTCCTCTCCTCCACACAGTATACCTTTAACCTCTCCTCTACACAGTATACCTTTAATCTCTCCTCTCCTCCACACAGTATACCTTTAACCTCTCCTCTACACAGTATACCTTTAACCTCTCCTCTCCTCCACACAGTATACCTTTAACCTCTCCTCCACACAGTATACCTTTAACCTCTCCTCTCCTCCACACAGTATACCTTTAACCTCTCCTCTACACAGTATACCTTTAACCTCTCCTCTCCTCCACACAGTATACCTTTAACCTCTCCTCCACACAGTATACCTTTAACCTCTCCTCTCCTCCACACAGTATACCTTTAACCTCTCCTCTACACAGTATACCTTTAACCTCTCCTCTCCTCTACACAGTATACCTTTAACCTCTCCTCTCCTCTACACAGTATACCTTTAACCTCTCCTCACCTCTACACAGTATACCTTTAACCTCTCCTCTACACAGTATACCTTTAACCTCTCCTCTCCTCTACACAGTATAACTTTAACCTCTCCTCCACACAGTATACCTTTTACCTCTCCTCTACACAGTATACCTTTAACCTCTCCTCTCCTCTACACAGTATACCTTTAACCTCTCCGCTCCTCTACACAGTATACCTTTAACCTCTCCTCTCCTCCACACAGTATACCTTTAACCTCTCCTCTCCTCTACACAGTATACCTTTAACCTCTCCTCTCCTCTACACAGTATATCTTTAACCTCTCCTCTCCTCCACACAGTATACCTTTAACCTCTCCTCTACACAGTATACCTTTAACCTCTCCTCTACACAGTATACCTTTAACCTCTCCTCTACACAGTATACCTTTAACCTCTCCTCTACACAGTATACCTTTAACCTCTCCTCTCCTCTACAGAGTATACCTTTAACCTCTCCTCTCCTCTACACAGTATACCTTTAACCTCTCCTCTCCTCCACACAGTATACCTTTAACATCTCCTCTCCTCTACACAGTAATCCTTTAACCTCTCCTCTCCTCTACACAGTATACCTTTAACCTCTCCTCTCCTCCACACAGTATACCTTTAACCTCTCCTCTCCTCTACACAGTATACCTTTAACCTCTCCTCTCCTCTACACAGTATACCTTTAACATCTCCTCTCCTCTACACAGTATTCATTTAACCTCTCCTCTCCTCTACACAGTATACCTTTAACCTCTCCTCTACACAGTATACCTTTAACCTCTCCTCACCTCTACACAGTATACCTTTAACCTCTCCTCTACACAGTATACCTTTAACTTCTCCTCTCCTCTACACAGTATACCTTTAACCTCTCCTCTCCTCTACACAGAATACCTTTAACCTCTCCTCTCCACAGTATACCTATAACCTCTCCTCACCTCTACACAGTATACCTTTAACCTCTCCTCTACACAGTATACCTTTAACCTCTCCTCTACACAGTATACCTTTAACCTCTCCTCTCCTCTACACAGTATACCTTTAACCTCTCCTCTCCTCCACACAGTATACCTTTAACCTCTCCTCTACACAGTATACCTTTAATCTCTCCTCTCCTCCACACAGTATACCTTTAACCTCTCCTCTACACAGTATACCTTTAACCTCTCCTCTCCTCCACACAGTATACCTTTAACGTCTCCTCCACACAGTATACCTTTAACCTCTCCTCTCCTCCACACAGTATACCTTTAACCTCTCCTCTACACAGTATACCTTTAACCTCTCCTCTCCTCCACACAGTATACCTTTAACCTCTCCTCTCCTCTACACAGTATACCTTTAACCTCTCCTCTACACGGTATACCTTTAATCTCTCCTCTCCTCCACACAGTATACCTTTAATCTCTCCTCTCCTCCACACAGTATACCTTTAACCTCTCCTCTCCACAGTATACCTTTAACCTCTCCTCTCCACAGTATACCTTTAACCTCTCCTCTCCACAGTATACCTTTAACCTCTCCTCTACACAGTATACCTTTAACCTCTCCTCTCCTCTACACGGTATACCTTTAATCTCTCCTCTCCTCCACACAGTATACCTTTAACCTCTCCTCACCTCCACGGTCAGTACAATTGATCTTATTACGCTATTGTGTCCTGATCACTGATTCTGAAGATACTTTGACCAGGGCCTTTTCTTATGCTGAGCAAGTAATGTGTCCTTCACACCGGAGTGCTGCATGTTCTGTGCATGCCTTGACCATTTAGATTCACGTCACTCACAGGTCGCGCACAACGCACTTGCCAGTTTCCTCCGGTATTTATTTAGCAAACGTGATAACACATCAGTCCCGACATACACAAGCAAGCTAACCCTAACCCTAACCCACAAGCAAAACTCTTTACATAAATGTTGCAGCAGCTTAGGCTGCACTTAAACATTAGATATCTGACATGCTGTAGCCTGTGATGATATCTGACATGCTGTAGCCTGTGATGATATCTGACATGCTGTAACCTGTGATGATATCTGACATGCTGTAGCCTGTGAGGATATCTGACATGCTGTAGCCTGTGATGATATCTGACATGCTGTAGCATGTGATGATATCTGACATGCTGTAGCCTGTGAGGATATCTGACATGCTGTAGCCTGTGATGATATCTGACATGCTGTAGGCTGTGATGATATCTGA
The DNA here is from genome assembly GCF_020615455.1 of Coregonus clupeaformis. Lineage (NCBI taxonomy): Eukaryota > Metazoa > Chordata > Actinopteri > Salmoniformes > Salmonidae > Coregonus > Coregonus clupeaformis. The sequence goes on along the minus strand of NC_059198.1, from coordinate 54,116,878 downwards.
CATGCTGTAGCCTGTGATGATATCTGACATGCTGTAGGCTGTGATGATATCTGACATGCTGTAGCCTGTGATGATATCTGACATGCTGTAGGCTGTGATGATATCTGACATGCTGTAGCCTGTGATGATATCTGACATGCTGTAACCTGTGAGGATATCTGACATGCTGTAACCTGTGATGATATCTGACATGCTGTAACCTGTGATGATATCTGACATGCTGTAGGCTGTGAGTATATCTGACATGCTGTAGCCTGTGATGATATCTGACATGCTGTAGGCTGTGATGATATCTGACATGCTGTAGCCTGTGATGATATCTGACATGCTGTAGCCTGTGAGGATATCTGACATGCTGTAGCCTGTGATGATATCTGACATGCTGTAGCCTGTGATGATATCTGACATGCTGTAGGCTGTGATGATATCTGACATGCTGTAGCCTGTGATGATATCTGACATGCTGTAGCCTGTGATGATATCTGACATGCTGTAGCCTGTGAGGATATCTGACATGCTGTAGCCTGTGAGGTCTGACATGCTGTAGGCTGTGAGGATATCTGACATGCTGTAGCCTGTGATGATATCTGACATGCTGTAGCCTGTGATGATATCTGACATGCTGTAGCCTGTGAGGATATCTGACATGCTGTAGCCTGTGAGGTCTGACATGCTGTAGGCTGTGATGATATCTGACATGCTGTAGCCTGTGATGATATCTGACATGCTGTAGGCTGTGAGGATATCTGACATGCTGTAGCCTGTGAGGATATCTGACATGCTGTAGCCTGTGAGGATATCTGACATGCTGTAGCCTGTGAGGTCTGACATGCTGTAGCCTGTGATGATATCTGACATGCTGTAGGCTGTGAGTATATCTGACATGCTGTAGCCTGTGATGATATCTGACATGCTGTAGCCTGTGAGGATATCTGACATGCTGTAGCCTGTGAGGATATCTGACATGCTGTAGCCTGTGAGGTCTGACATGCTGTAGCCTGTGAGGATATCTGACATGCTGTAGCCTGTGATGATATCTGACATGCTGTAGCTTGTGAGGATATCTGACATGCTGTAGCCTGTGAGGTCTGACATGCTGTAACCTGTGATGATATCTGACATGCTGTAGCCTGTGAGGATATCTGACATGCTGTAGCCTGTGATGATATCTGACATGCTGTAGCCTGTGATGATATCTGACATGCTGTAGCCTGTGATGATATCTGACATGCTGTAGCCTGTGATGATATCTGACATGCTGTAGCCTGTGATGATATCTGACATGCTGTAGCCTGTGATGATATCTGACATGCTGTAGCCTGTGATGATATCTGACATGCTGTAGCCTGTGATGATATCTGACATGCTGTAACCTGTGATGATATCTGACATGCTGTAACCTGTGAGGATATCTGACATGCTGTAGCCTGTGATTATATCTGACATGCTGTAACCTGTGAGGATATCTGACATGCTGTAGCCTGTGAGGATATCTGACATGCTGTAGCCTGTGAGGATATCTGACATGCTGTAGCCTGTGATGATATCTGACATGCTGTAGCCTGTGATGATATCTGACATGCTGTAACCTGTGAGGATATCTGACATGCTGTAACCTGTGAGGATATCTGACATGCTGTAGCCTGTGAGGATATCTGACATGCTGTAGGCTGTGAGGATATCTGACATGCTATAGCCTGTGATGATATCTGACATGCTGTAGCCTGTGATGATATCTGACATGCTGTAGCCTGTGATGATATCTGACATGCTGTAGGCTGTGATGATATCTGACATGCTGTAGCCTGTGATGATATCTGACATGCTGTAGGCTGTGAGTATATCTGACATGCTGTAGCCTGTGATGATATCTGACATGCTGTAACCTGTGATGATATCTGACATGCTGTAACCTGTGATGATATCTGACATGCTGTAGCCTGTGATGATATCTGACATGCTGTAGCCTGTGATGATATCTGACATGCTGTAGCCTGTGATGATATCTGACATGCTGTAGCCTGTGAGGATATCTGACATGCTGTAGCCTGTGAGGATATCTGACATGCTGTAGCCTGTGAGGTCTGACATGCTGTAGGCTGTGATGATATCTGACATGCTGTAGCCTGTGATGATATCTGACATGCTGTAGCCTGTGAGGTCTGACATGCTGTAGCCTGTTATGATATCTGACATGCTGTAACCTGTGATGATATCTGACATGCTGTAACCTGTGAGGATATCTGACATGCTGTAGCCTGTGATTATATCTGACATGCTGTAACCTGTGAGGATATCTGACATGCTGTAACCTGTGAGGATATCTGACATGCTGTAGCCTGTGATGATATCTGACATGCTGTAGCCTGTGAGGATATCTGACATGCTGTAGCCTGTGATGATATCTGACATGCTGTAACCTGTGAGGATATCTGACATGCTGTAACCTGTGAGGATATCTGACATGCTGTAGCCTGTGAGGATATCTGACATGCTGTAGGCTGTGAGGATATCTGACATGCTGTAGCCTGTGATGATATCTGACATGCTGTAGCCTGTGATGATATCTGACATGCTGTAGCCTGTGATGATATCTGACATGCTGTAGCCTATAAGGATATCTGACATGCTGTAGGCTGTGATGATATCTGACATGCTGTAGCCTATGAGGATATCTGACATGCTGTAGCCTGTGAGGATATCTGACATGCTGTAGCCTGTGATGATATCTGACATGCTGTAGCCTGTGAGGATATCTGACATGCTGTAACCTGTGAGGATATCTGACATGCTGTAACCTGTGAGGATATCTGACATGCTGTAACCTGTGAGGATATCTGACATGCTGTAGCCTGTGATGATATCTGACATGCTGTAGCCTGTGAGGATATCTGACATGCTGTAGCCTGTGATGATATCTGACATGCTGTAGCCTGTGATGATATCTGACATGCTGTAACCTGTGAGGATATCTGACATGCTGTAACCTGTGAGGATATCTGACATGCTGTAACCTGTGAAGATATCTGACATGCTGTAGCCTGTGATGATATCTGACATGCTGTAGCCTGTGAGGATATCTGACATGCTGTAGCCTGTGATGATATCTGACATGCTGTAGCCTGTGAGGATATCTGACATGCTGTAGCCTGTGATGATATCTGACATGCTGTAGCCTGTGAGGATATCTGACATGCTGTAACCTGTCAGGATATCTGACATGCTGTAGCCTGTGAGGATATCTGACATGCTGTAACCTGTGAGGATATCTGACATGCTGTAGCCTGTGATGATATCTGACATGCTGTAGCCTGTGAGGATATCTGACCAGCTGTAGCCTGTGATGATATCTGACATGCTGTAGCCTGTGATGATATCTGACATGCTGTAGCCTGTGAGGATATCTGACATGCTGTAGCCTGTGATGATATCTGACATGCTGTAGCCTGTGATGATATCTGACATGCTGTAGCCTGTGAAGATATCTGACATGCTGTAGCCTGTGATGATATCTGACATGCTGTAACCTGTGAGGATATCTGACATGCTGTAGACTGTGAGGTCTGACATACTGTAACCTGTGATGATATCTGACATGCTGTAGCCTGTGATGATATCTGACATGCTGTAGCCTGTGATGATATATGACATGCTGTAGCCTGTGAGGATATCTGACATGCTGTAGCCTGTGATGATATCTGACATGCTGTAGCCTGTGAGGTCTGACATGCTGTAGCCTGTTATGATATCTGACATGCTGTAACCTGTGATGATATCTGACATGCTGTAACCTGTGAGGATATCTGACATGCTGTAGCCTGTGATTATATCTGACATGCTGTAACCTGTGAGGATATCTGACATGCTGTAACCTGTGAGGATATCTGACATGCTGTAGCCTGTGATGATATCTGACATGCTGTAGCCTGTGAGGATATCTGACATGCTGTAGCCTGTGATGATATCTGACATGCTGTAACCTGTGAGGATATCTGACATGCTGTAACCTGTGAGGATATCTGACATGCTGTAGCCTGTGAGGATATCTGACATGCTGTAGGCTGTGAGGATATCTGACATGCTGTAGCCTGTGATGATATCTGACATGCTGTAGCCTGTGATGATATCTGACATGCTGTAGCCTGTGATGATATCTGACATGCTGTAGCCTATAAGGATATCTGACATGCTGTAGGCTGTGATGATATCTGACATGCTGTAGCCTATGAGGATATCTGACATGCTGTAGCCTGTGAGGATATCTGACATGCTGTAGCCTGTGATGATATCTGACATGCTGTAGCCTGTGAGGATATCTGACATGCTGTAACCTGTGAGGATATCTGACATGCTGTAACCTGTGAGGATATCTGACATGCTGTAACCTGTGAGGATATCTGACATGCTGTAGCCTGTGATGATATCTGACATGCTGTAGCCTGTGAGGATATCTGACATGCTGTAGCCTGTGATGATATCTGACATGCTGTAGCCTGTGATGATATCTGACATGCTGTAACCTGTGAGGATATCTGACATGCTGTAACCTGTGAGGATATCTGACATGCTGTAACCTGTGAAGATATCTGACATGCTGTAGCCTGTGATGATATCTGACATGCTGTAGCCTGTGAGGATATCTGACATGCTGTAGCCTGTGATGATATCTGACATGCTGTAGCCTGTGAGGATATCTGACATGCTGTAGCCTGTGATGATATCTGACATGCTGTAGCCTGTGAGGATATCTGACATGCTGTAACCTGTCAGGATATCTGACATGCTGTAGCCTGTGAGGATATCTGACATGCTGTAACCTGTGAGGATATCTGACATGCTGTAGCCTGTGATGATATCTGACATGCTGTAGCCTGTGAGGATATCTGACCAGCTGTAGCCTGTGATGATATCTGACATGCTGTAGCCTGTGATGATATCTGACATGCTGTAGCCTGTGAGGATATCTGACATGCTGTAGCCTGTGATGATATCTGACATGCTGTAGCCTGTGATGATATCTGACATGCTGTAGCCTGTGAAGATATCTGACATGCTGTAGCCTGTGATGATATCTGACATGCTGTAGCCTGTGAGGATATCTGACATGCTGTAACCTGTGAGGATATCTGACATGCTGTAGACTGTGAGGTCTGACATACTGTAACCTGTGATGATATCTGACATGCTGTAGCCTGTGATGATATCTGACATGCTGTAGCCTGTGATGATATATGACATGCTGTAGCCTGTGAGGATATCTGACATGCTGTAGCCTGTGAGGATATCTGACATGCTGTAGCCTGTGAGGATATCTGACATGCTGTAACCTGTGAGGATATCTGACATGCTGTAGCCTGTGAGGTCTGACATGCTGTAACCTGTGATGATATCTGACATGCTGTAGCCTGTGATGATATCTGACATGCTGTAGCCTGTGAGGATATCTGACATGCTGTAGCCTGTGAGGATATCTGACATGCTGTAGCCTGTGATGATATCTGACATGCTGTAGCCTGTGAGGATATCTGACACGCTGTAGCCTGTGATGATATCTGACACGCTGTAGCCTGTGATGATATCTGACATGCTGTAGCCTGTGATGATATCTGACATGCTGTAGCCTGTGAGGATATCTGACATGCTGTAGCCTGTGAGGATATCTGACATGCTGTAGCCTGTGAGGATATCTGACATGCTGTAGCCTGTGATGATATCTGACATGCTGTAGCCTGTGATGATATCTGACATGCTGTAGCCTGTGAGGATATCTGACATGCTGTAGCCTGTGAGGATATCTGACATGCTGTAGCCTGTGATGATATCTGACATGCTGTAACCTGTGAGGATATCTGACATGCTGTAGCCTGTGATGATATCTGACATGCTGTAGCCTGTGATGATATCTGACATGCTGTAACCTGTGATGATCTGACATGCTGTAGCCTGTGATGATATCTGACATGCTGTAGCCTGTGAGGATATCTGACATGCTGTAGCCTGTGAGGATATCTGACATGCTGTAACCTGTGATGATATCTGACATGCTGTAGCCTGTGAGGATATCTGACATGCTGTAGCCTGTGATGATATCTGACATGCTGTAGCCTGTGATGATATCTGACATGCTGTAGCCTGTGAGGTCTGACATGCTGTAGCCTGTGATGATATCTGACATGCTGTAGCCTGTGAGGATATCTGACATGCTGTAGCCTGTGAGGATATCTGACATGCTGTAGCCTGTGAGGATATCTGACATGCTGTAGCCTGTGAGGATATCTGACATGCTGTAGCCTGTGATGATATCTGACATGCTGTAGCCTGTGAGGATATCTGACATGCTGTAGCCTGTGATGATATCTGACATGCTGTAGCCTGTGATGATATCTGACATGCTGTAGCCTGTGATGATATCTGACATGCTGTAGCCTGTGATGATATCTGACATGCTGTAGCCTGTGATGATATCTGACATGCTGTAGCCTGTGAGGATATCTGACATGCTGTAGCCTGTGATGATATCTGACATGCTGTAGCCTGTGAGGATATCTGACATGCTGTAGCCTGTGAGGATATCTGACATGCTGTAGCCTGTGATGATATCTGACATGCTGTAGCCTGTGAGGATATCTGACATGCTGTAGCCTGTGAGGATATCTGACATGCTGTAGCCTGTGATGATATCTGACATGCTGTAGCCTGTGATGATATCTGACATGCTGTAGCCTGTGAGGATATCTGACATGCTGTAGCCTGTGATGATATCTGACATGCTGTAGCCTGTGAGGATATCTGACATGCTGTAGCCTGTGATGATATCTGACATGCTGTAGCCTGTGATGATATCTGACATGCTGTAGCCTGTGAGGATATCTGACATGCTGTAGCCTGTGAGGATATCTGACATGCTGTAGCCTGTGATGATATCTGACATGCTGTAGCCTGTGAGGATATCTGACATGCTGTAACCTGTGAGGATATCTGACATGCTGTAGCCTGTGAGGTCTGACATGCTGTAACCTGTGATGATATCTGACATGCTGTAGCCTGTGAGGATATCTGACATGCTGTAACCTGTGAGGATATCTGACATGCTGTAGCCTGTGAGGATATCTGACATGCTGTAGCCTGTGATGATATCTGACATGCTGTAGCCTGTGATGATATCTGACATGCTGTAGCCTGTGAGGATATCTGACATGCTGTAGCCTGTGAGGATATCTGACATGCTGTAACCTGTGAGGATATCTTACATGCTGTAGCCTGTGAGGATATCTGACATGCTGTAGCCTGTGAGGATATCTGACATGCTGTAGCCTGTGAGGATATCTGACATGCTGTAGCCTGTGATGATATCTGACATGCTGTAGCCTGTGATGATATCTGACATGCTGTAGCCTGTGAGGATATCTGACATGCTGTAGCCTGTGAGGATATCTGACATGCTGTAGCCTGTGAGGATATCTGACATGCTGTAACCTGTGAGGATATCTGACATGCTGTAGCCTGTGAGGTCTGACATGCTGTAGCCTGTGATGATATCTGACATGCTGTAGCCTGTGATGATATCTGACATGCTGTAGCCTGTGAGGATATCTGACATGCTGTAGCCTGTGAGGATATCTGACATGCTGTAGCCTGTGAGGATATCTGACATGCTGTAGCCTGTGAGGATATCTGACATGCTGTAGCCTGTGATGATATCTGACATGCTGTAGCCTGTGAGGATATCTGACATGCTGTAGCCTGTGAGGTCTGACATGCTGTAACCTGTGATGATATCTGACATGCTGTAGCCTGTGAGGATATCTGACATGCTGTAACCTGTGAGGATATCTGACATGCTGTAGCCTGTGAGGTCTGACATGCTGTAACCTGTGATGATATCTGACATGCTGTAGCCTGTGAGGATATCTGACATGCTGTAGCCTGTGAGGATATCTGACATGCTGTAGCCTGTGAGGATATCTGACATGCTGTAGCCTGTGATGATATCTGACATGCTGTAGCCTGTGATGATATCTGACACGCTGTAGCCTGTGAGGTCTGACATGCTGTAGCCTGTGATGATATCTGACATGCTGTAGCCTGTGATGATATCTGACATGCTGTAACCTGTGAGGATATCTGACATGCTGTAGCCTGTGAGGATATCTGACATGCTGTAGCCTGTGATGATATCTGACATGCTGTAACCTGTGAGGATATCTGACATGCTGTAGCCTGTGAGGATATCTGACATGCTGTAGCCTGTGAGGATATCTGACATGCTGTAGCCTGTGATGATATCTGACATGCTGTAGCCTGTGATGATATCTGACATGCTGTAGCCTGTGATGATATCTGACATGCTGTAGCCTGTGATGATATCTGACATGCTGTAGCCTGTGAAGATATCTGACATGCTGTAACCTGTGATGATATCTGACATGCTGTAGCCTGTGAGGATATCTGACATGCTGTAGCCTGTGATGATATCTGACATGCTGTAGCCTGTGATGATATCTGACATGCTGTAGCCTGTGATGATATCTGACATGCTGTAGCCTGTGAGGATATCTGACATGCTGTAGCCTGTGAGGATATCTGACATGCTGTAGCCTGTGAGGATTTCTGACATGCTGTAGCCTGTGAGGATATCTGACATGCTGTAGCCTGTGAGGATATCTGACATACTGTAGCCTGTGATGATATCTGACATGCTGTAGCCTGTGATGATATCTGACATGCTGTAGCCTGTGAGGATATCTGACATGCTGTAGCCTGTGATGTCTGGCTGCCTCACCTCCTTGTTCGGGCAGGTTTCGGCGTTCGGTGTCACCGGCTTACTAGTTACTGCCGATCCATTTATCATCACTCCATTTGTCTTGTCTTCAATCACACACAGCTGGTCCTTATTCCCTCATTAGTCAAGGTATAAGTGTTTCCTCTGCTTCCTTGTCTGTGTGGGTGATTGTTTATTGTGGAGGTTAGTGAAGCTCGGTGGAGCTTGTGTATTGTGTATCGACGGGAGTATTTTCCCGTGTGCCTTGTTTTTTCCCGTGTGCCTTGTATTTTCCAGTGCACCTGTTTTGTGCCCTGGAGTGTGTTTGATGCAGTTCTGCGTAAACCTGTATTTCTGCGGATTAAAGCCTGTTATTCTGTGATTTACCCTCCTGCGCCTGACTCCTTCAACACCACCTCATCACACTGGGACCTGTGGTGCCACCTCTGCTATAAATACAGAACCAGAAGGTTACCAGTCTGGGACCTGTGGTACCACCTCTGATATAAATACAGAACCAGAAGGTTACCAGTCTGGGACCTGTGGTGCCACCTCTGATATAAATACAGAACCAGAAGGTTACCAGTCTGGGACCTGTGGTGCCACCTCTGATATAAATACAGAACCAGAAGGTTACCAGTCTGGGACCTGTGGTGCCACCTCTGATATAAATACAGAAGGTTACCAGTCTGGGACCTGTGGTGCCACCTCTGCTATAAATACAGAACCAGAAGGTTACCAGTCCTGTGGTGCCCCCTCTGCTATAAATACAGAACCAGAAGGTTACCAGTCTGGGACCTGTGGTGCCACCTCTGCTATAAATACAGAACCAGAAGGTTACCAGTCTGGGACCTGTGGTGCCACCTCTGCTATAAATACAGAACCAGAAGGTTACCAGTCTGGGACCTGTGGTGCCACCTCTGCTATAAATACAGAACCAAGGTTACCAGTCTGGGACCTGTGGTGCCACCTCTGCTATAAATACAGAACCAGAAGGTTACCAGTCTGGGACCTGTGTGCCACCTCTGATATAAATACAGAACCAGAAGGTTACCAGTCTGGGACCTGTGGTGCCACCTCTGATATAAATACAGAACCAGAAGGTTACCAGTCTGGGACCTGTGGTGCCACCTCTGATATAAATACAGAACCAGAAGGTTACCAGTCTGGGACCTGTGGTGCCACCTCTGATATAAATACAGAACCAGAAGGTTACCAGTCTGGGACCTGTTGTCCCACCCCTGCAATAAATACAGAACCAGAAGGTTACCAGTCTGGGACCTGTGGTGCCACCTCTGCTATAAATACAGAACCAGAAGGTTACCAGTCTGGGACCTGTGGTGCCACCTCTGCTATAAATACAGAACCAGAAGGTTACCAGTCTGGGACCTGTGGTGCCACCTCTGATATAAATACAGAACCAGAAGGTTACCAGTCTGGGACCTGTGGTGCCACCTCTGCTATAAATACAGAACCAGAAGGTTACCAGTCTGGGACCTGTGGTGCCACCTCTGATATAAATACAGAACCAGAAGGTTACCAGTCTGGGACCTGTGGTGCCACCTCTGCTATAAATACAGAACCAGAAGGTTACCAGTCTGGGACCTGTGGTGCCACCTCTGCTATAAATACAGAACCAGAAGGTTACCAGTCTGGGACCTGTGGTGCCACCTCTGCTATAAATACAGAACCAGAAGGTTACCAGTCTGGGACCTGTGGTGCCACCTCTGATATAAATACAGAACCAGAAGGTTACCAGTCTGGGACCTGTGGTGCCACCTCTGCTATAAATACAGAACCAGAAGGTTACCAGTCTGGGACCTGTGGTGCCACCTCTGCTATAAATACAGAACCAGAAGGTTACCAGTCTGGGACCTGTGGTGCCACCTCTGATATAAATACAGAACCAGAAGGTTACCAGTCTGGGACCTGTGGTGCCACCTCTGCTATAAATACAGAACCAGAAGGTTACCAGTCTGGGACCTGTGGTGCCACCTCTGATATAAATACAGAAGGTTACCAGTCTGGGACCTGTGGTGCCACCTCTGCTATAAATACAGAACCAGAAGGTTACCAGTCTGGGACCTGTGGTGCCACCTCTGCTATAAATACAGAACCAGAAGGTTACCAGTCTGGGACCTGTGGTGCCACCTCTGCTATAAATACAGAACCAGAAGGTTACCAGTCTGGGACCTGTGGTGCCACCTCTGATATATAAATACAGAACCAGAAGGTTACCAGTCTGGGACCTGTGGTGCCACCTCTGATATAAATACAGAACCAGAAGGTTACCAGTCTGGGACCTGTGGTGCCACCTCTGATATAAATACAGAACCAGAAGGTTACCAGTCTGGGACCTGTTGTGCCACCTCTGATATAAATACAGAACCAGAAGGTTACCAGTCTGGGACCTGTGGTGCCACCTCTGATATAAATACAGAACCAGAAGGTTACCAGTCTGGGACCTGTGGTGCCACCTCTGATATAAATACAGAACCAGAAGGTTACCAGTCTGGGACCTGTGGTGCCACCTCTGATATAAATACAGAACCAGAAGGTTACCAGTCTGGGACCTGTGGTGCCACCTCTGATATAAATACAGAACCAGAAGGTTACCAGTCTGGGACCTGTTGTCCCACCCCTGCAATAAATACAGAACCAGAAGGTTACCAGTCTGGGACCTGTGGTGCCACCTCTGCTATAAATACAGAACCAGAAGGTTACCAGTCTGGGACCTGTGGTGCCACCTCTGATATAAATACAGAACCAGAAGGTTACCAGTCTGGGACCTGTGGTGCCACCTCTGCTATAAATACAGAACCAGAAGGTTACCAGTCTGGGACCTGTGGTGCCACCTCTGATATAAATACAGAACCAGAAGGTTACCAGTCTGGGACCTGTGGTGCCACCTCTGCTATAAATACAGAAGGTTACCAGTCGGTTTACCCTGGCCAGAGGGGACAGGACACTTTGGCTGTAGCAGCTGTGGTTGTGATCAGACTGAAACATCATCTCGTTTTCATCACATACAGCATGTCAGATCGATAATGTTTAGTGTTTAGGCTGCTGCAACATTTCTGTCAAGAGTTTTTGCTTGTCTGTTGGGAGTGAGGTATTTCATTAGGATCCCCATAAGCTGTTGCCAAGGCAGCAGCTACTCTTCCTGTAGCCCAAAGGCAGGCAGATGGCGATATTGAGTTGTTTCATCTTAGTCTAAAGCCATTGTATGCAGCCGTATCCCCCGTTGACCGGTTCATACAGAACATTCTGGGGGGGGGGGGAGAATATGCATTCTTTCTTTATGAAACACCATTTTCCACCACCATGCTAGAGTGGCTAATGCCTAGGAATGCTAGTCCGGATGTTACATATCGCGTTCAGCCAATCAGATTGCAGTAGTCTGTTTACCCCTGGTTGAATGCGGGACGCTACATCAGAAAGTAGCATTAGCCACTCCAGCATGGTGGTGGAAAAGGGTGTTTCATAAAGAAAGTATGCATATTTTCCCTGTTTATTTCCCCCGTCTTCTCGCCATTAAATCAAGTTAACGATGAAATCGACGCGTTTGTTTTATGTACGAATCGGTCAACGGGGGATACGAGTGTATAGCCAGCTGCATACAATGGCTTTGGACGGAAAGATATGGCCATCTGGCGGCCTTTGGGATACTCTTCCTGAAGTGTTATTATTACGTTTCCTAAATAAATACCGGAGGTATGTAGAGAGCGCGCTTTGCTAGACGACATGCCTTGTGGCCGCCCCAAGCCACCTCTGATTTCCGTGAGTCTAATTGGTCAAGGCTCACACAGAACCTGCAGCACTCCGCTATGAAGGACAGATCAATTGTGCCGAGTTGACATGAAGCAAATCAGTCAAAAAACGTTGTCCCTCTTTACACTTTTGTGTCAGTATTTCCATTCAACCAAATAAAGTGGTGGGCGCTGCCCCACCTGATTTGAAAAGTGCTGGGACAAATGCCAGCTGGCCACACGTTTTCCTGCAGCCCTGCTTGAGTGTATACATTCAAACTGTTTATAAATGACAGCTAGCTCTAAGTGGACTCACCAGGTTAGACTGGCTCAGTAATCCTGTGTTATTGTCTTTGTGTGGTGGTGGTGTGGTTGTTGTGTGGTTGTGTTGTGTTGTGGTGGTGGTGTGGTTGTGTTGTGGTGGTGGTGTGCGTGTTGCAGCTGATGGAGGCCCACCTGAGCAGAGACCGAGCCATTAAGACGTGTATAGGCCAGACCTCTGAGGTGGTGGACCAGCTGAGAGAGCAGAGGGCCAAGGACGGAGACAACATGACAACCATCAAACTACTCAGGAAGGAACAGACCAAGGTAATACATTACCTATACTACACTATGATCCACACCACACTGCACCAAGGTAATGTTCCTGTTTGAGTTTCTGCCTATAGGAAGGGAGGAACAAAATGGAGTCATGATCTGATTTGCCAAAGGGAGGGCAGGGGAGGGCCTTGTAGCCATCCCGGAATGGGGAGTAGCAGTGGTCGAGCGTTTTTAGCAGCGAGAGTAATACAGTCAGTGTTGATAGAACTTCGGTAGCGTTTTCCTCAAATTTGCTTTGTTAAAATCCTCAGCTACAATAAATGCGGCCTCAGGATATGTGGTTTCTAGTTTTCACAAAGTCCAGTGTAGTTCCTTGAGGGTCATTGTGGTATCGGCTTGAGGGGGAATATACACGGCTGGGACTATAACCGAAGAGAATTCTCGTGGGAGGTAATATGGTTGGCATTTGATTGTGAGCTGGTGAACAAACAGACTTGAGTTTCAACTAAACTTAGCTAGCTCATAACTTTAGATAATGTTATGAATAGCTTCAGTACAAGGTGGAGATGGCAAAGATGGCTAGCTATGACCATTAAGTTAGCTATGTAATATTTGGTCATCCTTGGCTTTCAAGAGTGCTGCTAAGAAGACTAGCAAGTTAGCTACCACCGAAAAAGCTAGCAAAGTTAGCTAGCTAGCTTTGGAATTAGTTCTATAGGTAAGTTAGCCCGATGCCAGCTAATCTTTTTAATGTATACCATATAATATAATAATAATATAAGCTACAGAGGACCACATGGTTTAAACCATATAATAATAATAATAATGTAATGGTTTACAACAGTTTCCTGCCAGGTATGTGGTTAGATTACCTGTTACAAAGTCATCTGAGATCATGTTACTATGCTTGGTAGGCTGAACATCTTTTCTGTTGATTTTGGCTAGCCACAAATGCCGTCCACGCTCGCTCAGTTCCTCACCTTTCTTTCCCTCGTGTTATTTTACAGCTGGGATGCTGTAAAAACAGACTCCTGCCTTTTGAAGCATATTGTTTTACTACACCTGTGTACTAATCTATCCATTTGGCCATCTGTTACTGTACTACTGTGATTATCAACAATATGGAGCAACAAACCTATATCCAATACCATGTATATACTACTATATTACACTACACCCCTCCAAGGCTATACCTGTCCTGACCACTGGGGAGTAGCAGACACCAGACAGAATCAGCCAGTTAGCTAATCGGAATACAGTGACAGTGGACACTGAGGGTTTGACACTCGTAAAGCTCATTTAAAAATACTAAAGGCTGATCCAGGAAGACCATGAATAACGGGCACTAGTAGAGAGATATTAGGTTCCAGTGAATACGGTTCAGATACCATTTACATTTACGTCATTTAGCAGACGCTCTTATCCAGAGCGACTTACAAATTGGTGCATTCACCTTATAGCCAGTGGGATAACCACTTTACAATGTTTTTTTTTGGGGTGGGGTAAGGGGGGGTAGAAGGATTACTTTATCCTATCCCAGGTATTCCTTAAAAAGGTGGGGTTTCAAATGTCTCCGGAAGGAGGTGAGTGACTCCGCTGTCCTGGCGTCGTGAGGGAGCTTGTTCCACCATTGGAGTGCCAGAGCAGCGAAACAGTTTTGACTGGGCTGAGCGGGAACTGTGCTTCCGCAGAGGTAGGGGAGCCATCAGGCCAGAGGTGGATGAACGCAATGCCCTCGTTTGGGTGTAGGGACTGATCAGAGCCTGAAGGTACGGAGGTGCCGTTCCCCTCACAGCTCCGTAGGCAAGCACCATGGTCTTGTAGCAGATGCGAGCTTCAACTGGAAGCCAGTGGAGTGTGCGGAGGAGCGGGGTGACGTGAGAGAACTTGGGAAGGTTGAACACCAGACGGGCTGCGGCATTCTGGATGAGTTGTAGGGGTTTAATGGCACAGGCAGGGAGCCCAGCCAACAGCGAATTGCAGTAATCCAGACGGGAGATGACAAGTGCCTGGATTAGGACCTGTGCCGCTTCCTGTGTAAGGCAGGATCATACTCTCCGAATGTTGTAGAGCATGAACCTACAGGATCGGGTCACCGCCTTGATGTTAGCGGAGAACGACAGGGTGTTGTCCAGGGTCACGCCAAGGCTCTTCGCACTCTGGGAGGAGGACACAACTGAGTTGTCAACCGTGATGGCGAGATCATGGAACGGGCAGTCCTTCCCCGGGAGGAAGAGCAGCTCCGTCTTGCCAAGGTTCAGCTTGAGGTGGTGATCCGTCATCCATACTGATATGTCTGCCAGACATGCAGAGATGCGATTCGCCACCTGGTTATCAGAAGGGGGAAAGGAGAAGATTAGTTGTGTGTCGTCTGAGTAGCAATGATAGGAGAGACCATGTGAGGATATGACAGAGCCAAGTGACTTGGTGTATAAGCGAGAATAGGAGAGGGCCTAGAACTGAGCCCTGGGGGACACCAGTGGTGAGAGCACGTGGTGCGGAGACAGCTTCTCGCCACGCCACTTGGTAGGAGCGACCGGTCAGGTAGGACGCAATCCAAGAGTGAGCCGCGCCGGAGATGCCCAGCTCGGAGAGGGTGGAGAGGAGGATCTGATGGTTCACAGTATCAAAGGCAGCAGACAGGTCTAGAAGGACAAGAGCAGAGGAGAGAGAGATTAGCTTTAGCAGTGCGGAGAGCCTCCGTGACACAGAGAAGAGCAGTCTCAGTTGAATGACCAGTCTTGAAACCTGACTGGTTTGGATCAAGAAGGTAATTCTGAGAGAGATAGCAAGAGAGTTGGCTAAAGACGGCACGCTCAAGAGTTTTGGAGAGAAAAGAAAGAAGGGATACTGGTCTGTAGTTGTTGACATCAGAGTGTTGGTTTTTTGAGAAGGGGTGCAACTCTCGCTCACTTGAAGACGGAAGGGACATAGCCAGTGGTCAAGGATGAGTTGATCAGCGAGGTGAGGTAAGGGAGAAGGTCACCGGAGATGGTCTGGAGAAGAGAGGAGGGGATAGGGTCAAGCGGGCAGGTTGTTGGGCGCGGGCAGGTTGTTGGGCGGCTGGCCATCACAAGTCGCAAGATTTTATCTGGAGAGAGAGGGGAGAAAGAAGTCAAAGCATAGGGTAGGGCAGTGTGAGCAGGACCAGCAGTGTCATTTGACTTAACAAACGAGGATCGGATGTCGTCAACCTTCTTTTCAAAATGGTTGACGAAGTCATCCACAGAGAGGGAGGAGGGGGGGAGGGGGAGGAGGATTCTGCAGGGAGGAGAAGGTGGCAAAGAGCTTCCTAGGGTTAGAGGCATATGCTTGGAATTTAGAGTGGTAGAAAGTGGCCATAGCAGCAGAAACAGATGAAGAAAATGTAGAGAGGAGGGATTGAAAAGATGCCAGGTCCGCAGGGAGTCTAGTTCTGTGAGCTCGCAATGAGTCATCAAGCCACAGAGCTGAAGGGGAGGACCGAGCCGGCCGGGAGGATAGGGGACATAGAGAGTCAAAGGATGCAGAAAGGGAGGAGAGGAGGGTTGAGGAGGCAGAATCAGGAGATTGGAGGGAGAAGGATTTAGCAGAGGGAAGAGATGATAGGATGGAAGAGGAGAGAGTAGCGGGAGAGAGAGAGCGAAGGTTGCGACGGCGCATTACCATCTGAGTAGAGGCAGAGTGAGTAGTGTTGGAGGAGAGCGAGAGAGAAAAGGATACAAAGTAGTGGTCGGAGACATGGAGGGGAGTTGCAGTGAGATTAGTAGAAGAACAGCATCTAGTAAAGATGAGGTCAAGCGTATTGCCTGCCTTGTGAGTAGGGGGGGACGGTGAGAGGGTGAGGTCAAAAGAGGAAAGGAGTGGAAAGAAGGAGGCAGAGAGAAATGAGTCAAATGTAGACGTAGGGAGGTTGAAGTCACCCAGAACTGTGAGGGGTGAGCCATCCTCAGGAAAGGAACTTGTCAAGCTCATTGATGAACTCTCCAAGGGAACCTGGAGGGCGATAAATGACAAGGTTGTTAAGCTTGAATGGGCTAGTGACTGTGACAGCATGGAATTCAAATGAGGAGATAGACAGATGGGTCAGGGGAAAAATAGAGAATGTCCACTTGGGAGAGATGAGGATTCCTGTGCCACCACCCCGCTGACCAGATGCTCTCGGGGTATGCGAGAACACATGGTCAGACGAGGAGAGAGCAGTAGGAGTAGCAGGATACCACAGGTCTGTCTGGCAAGAACAAGTCCAGATGTCTTCAGAAAGGTTTATTTCAGATGTAAGGGTTCCCCACTCCACACTCCTCGTATTGACAGTGGAAATGGAAGTGGTTCTATGGGAAAGAATAGAAATACTAACCATGAGTACAGCAGGTATACCTGTGGACAGGCTTCCATATGAATATACCTGTGGAGGTATACCTGTGGACAGGCTTCCATATGAATATACCTGTGGCGGTATACCTGTGGACAGGCTTCCATATGAATATACCTGTGGATAGGCTTCCATATGAATATACCTGTGGATAGGCTTCCATATGAATATACCTGTGGACAGGCTTCCATATGAATATACCTGTGGACAGGCTTCCATATGAATATACCTGTGGAGGTATACCTGTGGACAGGCTTCCATATGAATATACCTGTGGAGGTGTACCTGTGGACAGGCTTCCATATGAATATACCTGTGGAGGTATACCTGTGGACAGGCTTCCATATGAATATACCTGTGGAGGTGTACCTGTGGACAGGCTTCCATATGAATATACCTGTGGAGGTATACCTGTGGACAGGCTTCCATATGAATATACCTGTGGAGGTGTACCTGTGGACAGGCTTCCATATGAATATACCTGTGGAGGTATACCTGTGGACAGGCTTCCATATGAATATACCTGTGGAGGTGTACCTGTGGACAGGCTTCCATATGAATATACCTGTGGAGGTATACCTGTGGACAGGCTTCCATATGAATATACCTGTGGAGGTGTACCTGTGGACAGGCTTCCATATGAATATACCTGTGGACAGGCTTCCATATGAATATACCTGTGGCAGGTAAAGGTCAAAGCCATAGGTAGAGGAATCCACTTACAGGACAAAGACCCAATTACTTGTCAGCAGTATGATAACTGCAAAGCAAACGTGATTGGGATGTAACCATGGTAACCATGGTCTGCATGTAACCATGGTCTGCATGTAACCATGGTCTGCATGTAACCATGGTCTGCATGTACACGAGACCACGACTAACATGGAAAAGGAACTGTGCCGTGAGGAAAAACACAGGCTAAATGAGGCTACATGCTACAGACAGTACACGGTAGTATGAGGCTTCACAAAGGTTATACATGTCCATAAACATGGCTAGGAACTTAACCATACAGTATGAACAGAATAATATATATCCTAAACGAGGAATGTGTCACACAGCATAAATGAGCTAGCATGGCTGGCTAACATCTTGGCTAGAAATAGCATCAGGCACATGGAAAAGGAAAATAGTTTCAACATTTATTAACATGGTAAATAACTAGGCAGCCTTAACAACGAAGTATTGGCCTAAAGAAGCAATAACATGTACAGTACTTACACTACGATGCACTAAAACACAGGTCAAATACGATGCACTGAAACACAGGTCAAATACGATGCACTGAAACACAGGTCAAATACGATGCACTAAAACACAGGTCAAATACGATGCACTGAAACACAGGTCAAATACGATGCACTGAAACACAGGTCAAATACGATGCACTGAAACACAGGTCAAATACGATGCACTGAAACACAGGTCAAATACGATGCACTGAAACACAGGTCAAATACGATGCACTGAAACACAGGTCAAATACGATGCACTGAAACACAGGTCAAATACGATGCACTGAATCACAGGTCAAATACAGATCTAGAGAAACAGTCCATTCTGACTGTAATCTCACTCTGACGGCAGCGGGTTCAGTGAGGTGAACGGGGAATTGCGAACTTTGATTGGCTGATACAAGTGTGATGACTTGTAGGTACATCTAATGAGGAATTACGGCGTGTTGGGCAGGTAGAACAAACTACCAGTTGAAGGATAGTGAATCTGCTCCCAAAGAGCTGCATTTCTAACACTAATCCTCCATAGTCTCCAGGTTTCTGTTGGTGGCAGCATTCTAACACTAATCCTCCATAGTCTCCAGGTTCCTGTTGGTGGCAGCATTCTAACACTAATCCTCCATAGTCTCCAGGTTCCTGTTGGTGGCAGTATTCTAACACTAATCCTCCATAGTCTCCAGGTTCCTGTTGGTGGCAGCATTCTAACACTAATCCTCCATAGTCTCCAGGTTCCTGTTGGTGGCAGCATTCTAACACTAATCCTCCATAGTCTCCAGGTTTCTGTTGGTGGCAGCATTCTAACACTAATCCTCCATAGTCTCCAGGTTCCTGTTGGTGGCAGCATTCTAACACTAATCCTCCATAGTCTCCAGGTTCCTGTTGGTGGCAGCATTCTAACACTAATCCTCCATAGTCTCCAGGTTTCTGTTGGTGGCAGCATTCTAACACTAATCCTCCATAGTCTCCAGGTTCCTGTTGGTGGCAGCATTCTAACACTAATCCTCCATAGTCTCCAGGTTTCTGTTGGTGGCAGCATTCTAACACTAATCCTCCATAGTCTCCAGGTTTCTGTTGGTGGCAGCATTCTAACACTAATCCTCCATAGTCTCCAGGTTTCTGTTGGTGGCAGCATTCTAACACTAATCCTCCATAGTCTCCAGGTTTCTGTTGGTGGCAGCATTCTAACACTAATCCTCCATAGTCTCCAGGTTTCTGTTGGTGGCAGCATTCTAACACTAATCCTCCATAGTCTCCAGGTTTCTGTTGGTGGCAGCATTCTAACACTAATCCTCCATAGTCTCCAGGTTTCTGTTGGTGGCAGCATTCTAACACTAATCCTCCATAGTCTCCAGGTTTCTGTTGGTGGCAGCATTCTAACACTAATCCTCCATAGTCTCCAGGTTTCTGTTGGTGGCAGCATTCTAACACTAATCCTCCATAGTCTCCAGGTTTCTGTTGGTGGCAGCATTCTAACACTAATCCTCCATAGTCTCCAGGTTTCTGTTGGTGGCAGCATTCTAACACTAATCCTCCATAGTCTCCAGGTTTCTGTTGGTGGCAGTATTCTAACACTAATCCTCCATAGTCTCCAGGTTTCTGTTGGTGGCAGTATTCTAACACTAATCCTCCATAGTCTCCAGGTTTCTGTTGGTGGCAGTATTCTAACACTAATCCTCCATAGTCTCCAGGTTTCTGTTGGTGGCAGTATTCTAACACTAATCCTCCATAGTCTCCAGGTTCCTGTTGGTGGCAGCATTCTAACACTAATCCTCCATAGTCTCCAGGTTCCTGTTGGTGGCAGCATTCTAACACTAATCCTCCATAGTCTCCAGGTTCCTGTTGGTGGCAGCATTCTAACACTAATCCTCCATAGTCTCCAGGTTTCTGTTGGTGGCAGCATTCTAACACTAATCCTCCATAGTCTCCAGGTTTCTGTTGGTGGCAGCATTCTAACACTAATCCTCCATAGTCTCCAGGTTTCTGTTGGTGGCAGCATTCTAACACTAATCCTCCATAGTCTCCAGGTTCCTGTTGGTGGCAGCATTCTAACACTAATCCTCCATAGTCTCCAGGTTCCTGTTGGTGGCAGCATTCTAACACTAATCCTCCATAGTCTCCAGGTTCCTGTTGGTGGCAGCATTCTAACACTAATCCTCCATAGTCTCCAGGTTTCTGTTGGTGGCAGTATTCTAACACTAATCCTCCATAGTCTCCAGGTTCCTGTTGGTGGCAGTATTCTAACACTAATCCTCCATAGTCTCCAGGTTTCTGTTGGTGGCAGCATTCTAACACTAATCCTCCATAGTCTCCAGGTTCTGTTGGTGGCAGTATTCTAACACTAATCCTCCATAGTCTCCAGGTTCCTGTTGGTGGCAGCATTCTAACACTAATCCTCCATAGTCTCCAGGTTTCTGTTGGTGGCAGTATTCTAACACTAATCCTCCATAGTCTCCAGGTTTCTGTTGGTGGCAGCATTCTAACACTAATCCTCCATAGTCTCCAGGTTTCCTGTTGGTGGCAGCATTCTAACACTAATCCTCCATAGTCTCCAGGTTCCTGTTGGTGGCAGCATTCTAACACTAATCCTCCATAGTCTCCAGGTTCCTGTTGGTGGCAGCATTCTAACACTAATCCTCCATAGTCTCCAGGTTCCTGTTGGTGGCAGCATTCTAACACTAATCCTCCATAGTCTCCAGGTTTCTGTTGGTGGCAGCATTCTAACACTAATCCTCCATAGTCTCCAGGTTTCTGTTGGTGGCAGCATTCTAACACTAATCCTCCATAGTCTCCAGGTTTCTGTTGGTGGCAGCATTCTAACACTAATCCTCCATAGTCTCCAGGTTTCTGTTGGTGGCAGCATTCTAACACTAATCCTCCATAGTCTCCAGGTTTCTGTTGGTGGCAGCATTCTAACACTAATCCTCCATAGTCTCCAGGTTTCTGTTGGTGGCAGTATTCTAACACTAATCCTCCATAGTCTCCAGGTTTCTGTTGGTGGCAGCATTCTAACACTAATCCTCCATAGTCTCCAGGTTTCTGTTGGTGGCAGCATTCTAACACTAATCCTCCATAGTCTCCAGGTTCCTGTTGGTGGCAGCATTCTAACACTAATCCTCCATAGTCTCCAGGTTTCTGTTGGTGGCAGCATTCTAACACTAATCCTCCATAGTCTCCAGGTTTCTGTTGGTGGCAGCATTCTAACACTAATCCTCCATAGTCTCCAGGTTTCTGTTGGTGGCAGCATTCTAACACTAATCCTCCATAGTCTCCAGGTTCCTGTTGGTGGCAGCATTCTAACACTAATCCTCCATAGTCTCCAGGTTCCTGTTGGTGGCAGCATTCTAACACTAATCCTCCATAGTCTCCAGGTTCCTGTTGGTGGCAGCATTCTAACACTAATCCTCCATAGTCTCCAGGTTTCTGTTGGTGGCAGTATTCTAACACTAATCCTCCATAGTCTCCAGGTTCCTGTTGGTGGCAGTATTCTAACACTAATCCTCCATAGTCTCCAGGTTTCTGTTGGTGGCAGCATTCTAACACTAATCCTCCATAGTCTCCAGGTTTCTGTTGGTGGCAGTATTCTAACACTAATCCTCCATAGTCTCCAGGTTCCTGTTGGTGGCAGCATTCTAACACTAATCCTCCATAGTCTCCAGGTTTCTGTTGGTGGCAGCATTCTAACACTAATCCTCCATAGTCTCCAGGTTTCTGTTGGTGGCAGCATTCTAACACTAATCCTCCATAGTCTCCAGGTTCCTGTTGGTGGCAGCATTCTAACACTAATCCTCCATAGTCTCCAGGTTCCTGTTGGTGGCAGCATTCTAACACTAATCCTCCATAGTCTCCAGGTTTCTGTTGGTGGCAGCATTCTAACACTAATCCTCCATAGTCTCCAGGTTCCTGTTGGTGGCAGCATTCTAACACTAATCCTCCATAGTCTCCAGGTTTCTGTTGGTGGCAGTATTCTAACACTAATCCTCCATAGTCTCCAGGTTCCTGTTGGTGGCAGCATTCTAACACTAATCCTC
Source organism: Coregonus clupeaformis (assembly GCF_020615455.1). Classification (NCBI taxonomy): domain Eukaryota; kingdom Metazoa; phylum Chordata; class Actinopteri; order Salmoniformes; family Salmonidae; genus Coregonus; species Coregonus clupeaformis. The sequence continues at coordinate 54,094,214 of NC_059198.1, read as the reverse complement.
CATAGTCTCCAGGTTTCTGTTGGTGGCAGTATTCTAACACTAATCCTCCATAGTCTCCAGGTTTCTGTTGGTGGCAGTATTCTAACACTAATCCTCCATAGTCTCCAGGTTTCTGTTGGTGGCAGTATTCTAACACTAATCCTCCATAGTCTCCAGGTTCCTGTTGGTGGCAGCATTCTAACACTAATCCTCCATAGTCTCCAGGTTCCTGTTGGTGGCAGCATTCTAACACTAATCCTCCATAGTCTCCAGGTTTCTGTTGGTGGCAGCATTCTAACACTAATCCTCCATAGTCTCCAGGTTTCTGTTGGTGGCAGCATTCTAACACTAATCCTCCATAGTCTCCAGGTTTCTGTTGGTGGCAGCATTCTAACACTAATCCTCCATAGTCTCCAGGTTTCTGTTGGTGGCAGCATTCTAACACTAATCCTCCATAGTCTCCAGGTTTCTGTTGGTGGCAGCATTCTAACACTAATCCTCCATAGTCTCCAGGTTTCTGTTGGTGGCAGCATTCTAACACTAATCCTCCATAGTCTCCAGGTTTCTGTTGGTGGCAGTATTCTAACACTAATCCTCCATAGTCTCCAGGTTTCTGTTGGTGGCAGCATTCTAACACTAATCCTCCATAGTCTCCAGGTTTCTGTTGGTGGCAGCATTCTAACACTAATCCTCCATAGTCTCCAGGTTCCTGTTGGTGGCAGCATTCTAACACTAATCCTCCATAGTCTCCAGGTTTCTGTTGGTGGCAGCATTCTAACACTAATCCTCCATAGTCTCCAGGTTTCTGTTGGTGGCAGCATTCTAACACTAATCCTGTTGGTGGCAGTTGGTGGCAGTATTCTAACACTAATCCTCCATAGTCTCCAGGTTCCTGTTGGTGGCAGCATTCTAACACTAATCCTCCATAGTCTCCAGGTTCCTGTTGGTGGCAGCATTCTAACACTAATCCTCCATAGTCTCCAGGTTTCTGTTGGTGGCAGCATTCTAACACTAATCCTCCATAGTCTCCAGGTTTCTGTTGGTGGCAGCATTCTAACACTAATCCTCCATAGTCTCCAGGTTTCTGTTGGTGGCAGCATTCTAACACTAATCCTCCATAGTCTCCAGGTTTCTGTTGGTGGCAGCATTCTAACACTAATCCTCCATAGTCTCCAGGTTTCTGTTGGTGGCAGCATTCTAACACTAATCCTCCATAGTCTCCAGGTTTCTGTTGGTGGCAGCATTCTAACACTAATCCTCCATAGTCTCCAGGTTTCTGTTGGTGGCAGTATTCTAACACTAATCCTCCATAGTCTCCAGGTTTCTGTTGGTGGCAGTATTTGACTGGATTAGAGGCAGTGTTCAGTGTTAACTTCTTGTAGTGATATGAGTGTTTGTCTTTTCTCCTCCAGTTAAAACTCATGCGATCAGAGCTGAATGTTGAAGAGGTTGTTAATGACAGGAGTCTGAAGGTAAGAACATCACTCTGACCTCATGGTATTTTTGACCTCTGACCTCATGGCCAGTTTGAACTGTCACCTCATGGTTTAACCTCTCAAACACACTCACACATACATACCCCACAAGACATGCCACCAGAGGTCTCTTCACAGTCCCCAAGTCCAGTTAGTTAGATAGTTATGCACGCTCAAGTTCTGTTTTTTTGTCTTATTTCTTGTTTCACAAAAAATATATTTTGCATCTTCCAAGTGGGAGGCATGCTGGGTAAATCAAATGACACAACCCCCCCAAAATCTATTTTAATTCCAGGTTGTAAGGCAACAAAATAGGAAAAACGCCAAGGGGGGTGAATACTTTCGCAAGCCACTGTACATGTTGTATTGTAGATGTTGAGTAGTGTGTAATAATGTGTTGTATTGTAGATACAATGCTTTCGGAAAGTATTCAGACCCCTTGACCTTTTCCCACATTGTTACGTTACAGCCTTATTCTAAAATGGATAAAATGAAAAAAAAATATCCTCATCAATCTACACACAATACCCCAGAATGACCCAATACCCCAGAATGACCCAATACCCCATAATGACCCAATACCCCATAATGACCCAATACCCCATAATGACCCAATACCCCATAATGACCCAATACCCCATAATGACACAATACCCCATAATGACCCAGTACCCCAGAATGACCCAGTACCCCATAATGACCCAATACCACAGAATGACAAAGCGAAAACAGGTTTTCATAAATTTTAGCAAATGTATAAAATATAAAAAACATACCTTATTTACACAAGTATTCAGACCCTTTGCCCTGAGACACAAAATCAAGGTGAAGTGTATCCTGTTTCCATTGATCATCCTTGAGATGTTTTTACAACTTGATTGGAGTCCACCTGTGGTAAATTCAATTGATTGGACATGATTTGGAAAGACACAACCGTCTATATAATGTCCCACAGTTGACAGTGCATGTCAGAGCAAAAACCAAGCCATGAGGTCGAAGGAATTGTCTGTAGCGCTCCGAGACAGGATTGTGTTGAGGCACAGATCTGGGGAAGGGTACCAAAAAATGTCTGCAGCATTGAAGGTCCCCAAGAACACAGTGGCCTCCATCATTCTTAAATGGAAGAAGTTTGGAACCACCAAGACTCTTCCTAGAGCTGGCCGCCCGGCCAAACTGAGCAATCGGGGGAGAAGGGCCTTGGTCAGGGAGGTGATGGTCACTCTGACAGAGCTCTAGAGTTCCTCTGTGGAGATGGGAGAACCTTCCAGAAAGACAACCATCTCTGCAGCACTCCACCAATCAGGCCTTTATGGTAGAGTGGCCAGACGGAAGCCACTCCTCAGTAAAAGGCACATGACAGCCCGCTTGGAGTTTGCCAAAAAGGCACCTAAAGACTCTCAGACCATGATAAACAAGATTCTCTGGTCTGATGAAACCAAGCTTGAACTCTTTGGCCTGAATGCCAAGCGTCACGTCTGGAGGAAACCTGGCACCATCCCTACAGTGAAGCATGGTGGTGGCAGCATCATGCTGTGGGGATGTTTTTCAGCGGCAGGGACCCGAGAGACTAGTCAGGATCGGGGCAAAGATGAACGGAGCAAAGTACAGAGAGATCCTTGATGAAAACCTGCTCCAGAGCACTCAGGACCTCAGACTGGGGCGAAGGTTCACCTTCCAACAGGACAATGACCCTAAGCACACAGCCAAGACAACGCAGGAGTGGCTTCGGGACAAGTCTCTGAATGTCATTGAGTGGCCCAGCCAGAGCCCGGAATTGAACCCGATCGAACATCTCTGGCGAGAACTGAAAATAGCTGTGCAGCGACGCTCCCCATCCAACCTAACAGAGCTTGAGAGGATCTGCAGAGAAGAATGGGAGAAACTCCCCTAATACAGGTGTGCCAAGCTTGTAGCGTCATACCCAAGAAGACTCAAGGCTGTAATCGCTGCCAAAGGTGCTTCAACAAAGTACTGAGTAAAGGGTCTGAATACTTTTTTATATATGATATTTAAGTTTTTAAATAATATTTGCAAAAATTACTAAACCTGTTTTTGCTTTGTCATTATGGGGTAATGTGTGTAGATTGAGGGGGAAAAATCAATTTAATCAATTTTAGAATAAGGCTGTACCCTCACAAAATGTGGAAAAAGTCAAGGGGTCTCAATACTTTCCGAAGGCACTGTATGTAGTGAAAGAGTAGTGGTGTAATAATGTGTTGTAATAATGTGTTGTATTGTAGATATGTAGTGGTGTAATAATGTGTTGTATTGTATATATGTAGTGGTAGATTAGTGGTGTAATAATGTGTTATATTGTAGATATGTAGTGGTAGAGTAGTGGTGTAATAATGTGTTGTATTGTAGATATGTAGTGGTGTAATAATGTGTTGTATTGTAGATATGTGGTGGTGTAATAATGTGTTGTATTGTAGATATGTAGTGGTAGAGTAGTGGTGTAATAATGTGTTGTATTGTAGATATGTAGTGGTTGAGTAGTGGTGTAATAATGTGTTGTATTGTAGATATGTAGTGGTGTAATAATGTGTTGTATTGTAGATATGTAGTAGTGTAATAATGTGTTATATTGTAGATATGTAGTGGTAGAATAGTGGTGTAATAATGTGTTGTATTGTAGATATGTAGTGGTAGAGTAGTGGTGTAATAATGTGTTATATTGTAGATATGTAGTGGTAGAGTAGTGGTGTAATAATGTGCTGTATTGTAGATATGTAGTGGTGTAATAATGTGTTGTATTGTAGATATGTAGTGGTGTAATAATGTGTTGTATTGTAGATATGTAGTGGTGTAATAATGTGTTGTATTGTAGATATGTAGTGGTTGAGTAGTGGTGTAATAATGTGTTGTATTGTAGATATGTAGTGGTGTAATAATGTGTTGTATTGTAGATATGTAGTGGTGTAATAATGTGTTGTATTGTAGATATGTAGTGGTAGAGTAGTGGTGTAATAATGTGTTGTATTGTAGATATGTAGTGGTGTAATAATGTGTTGTATTGTAGATATGTAGTGGTGTAATAATGTGATGTATTGTAGATATGTAGTGGTAGAGTAGTGGTGTAATAATGTGTTGTGTTGTAGATATGTAGTGGTAGAGTAGTGGTGTAATAATGTATAGTAGATAATGTGGTAGAGTAGTTGTGTAATAATGTGTTACACCATAATAAACCCCAGGAAGAGTAGCTGCTGCCTTGGCAGGAACTAATGGGGATCCATAATAAACCCCAGGAAGAGTAGCTGCTGCCTTGACAGGAACTAATGGGGATCCATAATAAACCCCAGGAAGAGTAGCTGCTGCCTTGGCAGGAACTAATGGGGATCCATAATAAACCCCAGGAAGAGTAGCTGCTGCCTTGGCAGGAACTAATGGGGCTCCATAATAAACCCCAGGAAGAGTAGCTGCTGCCTTGGCAGGAACTAATGGGGATCCATAATAAACCCCAGGAAGAGTAGCTGCTGCCTTGGCAGGAACTAATGGGGCTCCATAATAAACCCCAGGAAGAGTAGCTGCTGCCTTGGCAGGAACTAATGGGGCTCCATAATAAACCCCAGGAAGAGTAGCTGCTGCCTCGGCAGGAACTAATGGTGATCCATAATAAACCCCAGGAAGAGTAGCTGCTGCCTCGGCAGGAACTAATGGGGATCCATAATAAACCCCAGGAAGAGTAGCCGCTGCCTCGGCAGGAACTAATGGGGATCCATAATAAGCCCCAGGAAGAGTAGCCGCTGCCTCGGCAGGAACTAATGGGGATCCATAATAAACCCCAGGAAGAGTAGCCGCTGCCTCGGCAGGAACTAATGGGGATCCATAATAAACCCCAGGAAGAGTAGCCGCTGCCTCGGCAGAAACTAATGGGGATCCATAATAAACCCCAGGAAGAGTAGCCGCTGCCTCGGCAGGAACTAATGGGGATCCATAATAAACCCCAGGAAGAGTAGCCGCTGCCTCGGCAGGAACTAATGGGGATCCATAATAAACCCCAGGAAGAGTAGCCGCTGCCTCGGCAGGAACTAATGGGGATCCATAATAAACCCCAGGAAGAGTAGCTGCTGCCTCGGCAGGAACTAATGGGGATCCATAATAAACCCCAGGAAGAGTAGCTGCTGCCTCGGCAGGAACTAATGGGGATCCATAATAAGCCCCAGGAAGAGTAGCTGCTGCCTCGGCAGGAACTAATGGGGATCCATAATAAACCCCAGGAAGAGTAGCTGCTGCCTCGACAGGAACTAATGGGGATCCATAATAAACCCCAGGAAGAGTAGCTGCTGCCTCGGCAGGAACTAATGGGGATCCATAATAAACCCCAGGAAGAGTAGCTGCTGCCTCGGCAGGAACTAATGGGGATCCATAATAAACCCCAGGAAGAGTAGCTGCTGCCTCGGGCAGGAACTAATGGGGATCCATAATAAACCCCAGGAAGAGTAGCTGCTGCCTCGGCAGGAACTAATGGGGATCCATAATAAACCCCAGGAAGAGTAGCTGCTGCCTCGGCAGGAACTAATGGGGATCCATAATAAACCCCAGGAAGAGTAGCTGCTGCCTCGGCAGGAACTAATGGGGATCCATAATAAACCCCAGGAAGAGTAGCTGCTGCCTCGGCAGGAACTAATGGGGATCCATAATAAACCCCAGGAAGAGTAGCTGCTGCCTCGGCAGGAACTAATGGGGATCCATCATAAACCCCAGGAAGAGTAGCTGCTGCCTTGGCAGGAACTAATGGGGATCCATAATAAATACAAATACACTCATAAGATCTCACACACACACTTGCTCTTCAATGACCCTCTCCTGTGCTGTTCTTTAACCCTAACCCTAACCCTCTCCTGTTCTGTTCTTTCCTCAGGTGTTCAGTGAGCGGTGCCGGATCCACTATCCCACCCCTACGGTCAAGTGACTGTCTGAGCTGATCTGACCCACTATCCCCCCCCACGGTCAAGTGACTGTCTGAGCTGCTCTGGTGAGAATAACTGCAGGTCCAGGCGGCTGCACCAGAACCAGAACCAGACTGAGTCATACATGGACCTGACGGATCCCTGCCCTCCAGACGACCACACTGTTATTGCGCATGGTGACTGCTGCATTGTGTTGCCACCACCTCTAAGACCACCTGCTGGGGGGTAGGGTTGCCACCACCTCTGTCAAGCAATCTGCTCTGTGTTTATTTTCATGGCTGTAAAAAACAATAAAGTGTTTTTCCAATAGTCCTCTGGTGCCTCTGACTTAACTGGGAGGGGGGTAGCAGGGGGGTAGGAAGGGGGGTAGGAGGGGGGTAGCAGGGAGGGGTAGCAGGGGGTAGCAGGGAGGGGTAGCAGGGGGGTAGGAGGGGGTAGCAGGGGGGTAGCAGGGGGGTAGCAGGGAGGGGTAGGAGGGGGTAGGAGGGGGGTAGCAGGGAGGGGTAGGAGGGGGTAGCAGGGGGGTAGCAGGGAGGGGTAGGAGGGGGTAGCAGGGAGGGGTAGCAGGGGGGTAGCAGGGAGGGGTAGGAGGGGGTAGCAGGGGGGTAGCAGGGAGGGGTAGAAGGGGGGTAGCAGGGGGTAGGAGGGGGGTAGCAGGGAGGGGTAGGAGGGGGTAGGAGGGGGGGTAGCAGGGAGGGGTAGGAGGGGGGGTAGCAGGGAGGGGTAGAAGGGGGTAGCAGGGAGGGGTAGGAGGGGGGTAGCAGGGGGTAGCAGGGAGGGGTAGAAGGGGGTAGCAGGGGGGTAGGAGGGGGTAGCAGGGAGGGTAGCAGGGGGGTAGGAGGGGGGTAGGAGGGGGGTAGCAGGGAGGGGTAGGAGGGGGGTAGCAGGGGGTAGGAGGGGGTAGGAGGGGGTAGCAGGGAGGGGTAGGAGGGGGGGTAGCAGGGGGTAGCAGGGAGGGGTAGCAGGGGGGTAGCAGGGGGTAGCAGGGAGGGGTAGCAGGGAGGGGTAGGAGGGGGTAGCAGGGGGGTAGGAGGGGGGTAGCAGGGAGGGTAGGAGGGGGGTAGCAGGGAGGGGGTAGGAGGGGGGTAGGAGGGGGGTAGCAGGGAGGGGTAGGAGGGGGGGTAGCAGGGGGTAGCAGGGAGGGGTAGGAGGGGGGTAGCAGGGGGGTAGCAGGGAGGGGTAGGAGGGGGTAGCAGGGAGGGGTAGGAGGGGGTAGCAGGGAGGGGTAGCAGGGAGGGGTAGGAGGGGGGTAGCAGGGAGGGGTAGGAGGGGGGGTAGCAGGGAGGGGGTAGGAGGGGGGTAGCAGGGGGGTAGCAGGGAGGGGTAGGAGGGGGGTAGCAGGGAGGGGTAGGAGGGGGGTAGCAGGGAGGGGTAGGAGGGGGGTAGCAGGGAGGGGTAGCAGGGAGGGGTAGGAGGGGGTAGCAGGGAGGGGTAGGAGGGGGTAGCAGGGAGGGGTAGCAGGGAGGGGTAGGAGGGGGTAGCAGGGAGGGGTAGGAGGGGGTAGCAGGGAGGGGTAGGAGGGGGGTAGCAGGGAGGGGTAGCAGGGGGTAGCAGGGAGGGGTAGGAGGGGGGTAGCAGGGAGGGGTAGGAGGGGGGTAGCAGGGGGGTAGGAGGGGGGTAGCAGGGAGGGTAGGAGGGGGTAGCAGGGAGGGGTAGGAGGGGGGTAGCAGGGGGGTAGCAGGGAGGGGTAGCAGGGAGGGTAGGAGGGGGTAGCAGGGAGGGGTAGGAGGGGGTAGCAGGGAGGGGTAGGAGGGGGTAGCAGGGAGGGGTAGCAGGGAGGGGTAGGAGGGGGGTAGCAGGGGGTAGCAGGGAGGGGTAGCAGGGGGGTAGGAGGGGGGTAGCAGGGAGGGGTAGCAGGGGGTAGCAGGGAGGGGTAGGAGGGGGGTAGCAGGGAGGGGTAGCAGGGAGGGGTAGCAGGGGGGGTAGCAGGGAGGGGTAGCAGGGGGGGTAGGAGGGGGGTAGCAGGGAGGGGTAGCAGGGGGGTAGCAGGGAGGGGTAGGAGGGGGTAGCAGGGAGTGGGTAGGAGGGGGGGTAGCAGGGGGGTAGCAGGGGAGTAGGAGGGGGGTAGCAGGGAGGGGTAACTGACTGCCTACCTTGCTGAGCGCTCCTATTCATTTCAATGAAACCTGGGTGGAACGCTTTAGTTCTGTTTTGTTTGTGTCAGTCAGTGTGTCTGATTTCTGTTTTAGACTGTGTTTATTTAGAAGTGGTTCATCATCCACACCGTGAGTGATGAATGATGTTTAGAGTTCATCAGAGAAGTGTGTCAGCATCACCTGGTTAGCTGACTGTATCCATGGTGACAGACAGCATTCCTCTATCCCCAGATCAAATGACTGGTCAGACCTGGTCTTCATGTACCACAGATTCCTAATGCAAGTATCCTCAAAGCAGCTCCATATGCTTCTCACTTAGGCCTAGATCCAATCAGATGAGGTGTAACTGCAGATCAGATTGATCCAATCAGATCAGGTGTAACTGCAGATCAGATAGATCCAATCAGATCAGGTGTAACTGCAGATCAGATAGATACAATCAGATCAGGTGTAACTGCAGATCAGCCAGATCCAATCAGATCAGGTGTAACTGCATGGGAGATAGATCCAATCAGATCAGGTGTAACTGCTGATCAGATAGATCCAATCAGATGAGGTGTAACTGCTGATCAGATAGATCCAATCAGATGAGGTGTAACTGCATGGGAGATAGATCCAATCAGATGAGGTGTAACTGCTGATCAGATAGATCCAATCAGATCAGGTGTAACTGCATGGGAGATAGATCCAATCAGATCAGGTGTAACTGCAGATCAGATAGATCCAATCAGATGAGGTGTAACTGCTGATCAGATAGATCCAATCAGATCAGGTGTAACTGCTGATCAGATAGATCCAATCAGATGAGGTGTAACTGCTGATCAGATAGATCCAATCAGATGAGGTGTAACTGCATGGGAGATAGATCCAATCAGATCAGGTGTAACTGCAGATCAGATTGATCCAATCAGATCAGGTGTAACTGCAGATCAGATAGATCCAATCAGATGAGGTGTAACTGCTGATCAGATAGATCCAATCAGATCAGGTGTAACTGCAGATCAGATAGATCCAATCAGATGAGGTGTAACTGCAGATCAGATATATCCAATCAGATGAGGTGTAACTGCTGATCAGATAGATCCAATCAGATCAGGTGTAACTGCATGGGAGATAGATCCAATCAGATCAGGTGTAACTGCAGATCAGATAGATCCAATCAGATGAGGTGTAACTGCTGATCAGATAGATCCAATCAGATCAGGTGTAACTGCATGGGAGATAGATCCAATCAGATCAGGTGTAACTGCAGATCAGATAGATCCAATCAGATGAGGTGTAACTGCTGATCAGATAGATCCAATCAGATCAGGTGTAACTGCATGGGAGATAGATCCAATCAGATCAGGTGTAACTGCAGATCAGATAGATCCAATCAGATGAGGTGTAACTGCTGATCAGATAGATCCAATCAGATCAGGTGTAACTGCTGATCAGATAGATCCAATCAGATCAGGTGTAACTGCATGGGAGCTAGATCCAATCAGATCAGGTGTAACTGCAGATCAGATAGATCCAATCAGATGAGGTGTAACTGCAGATCAGATAGATCCAATCAGATCAGGTGTAACTGCATGGGAGATAGATCCAATCAGATCAGGTGTAACTGCTGATCAGATAGATCCAATCAGATCAGGTGTAACTGCAGATCAGATTGATCCAATCAGATCAGGTGTAACTGCTGATCAGATAGATCCAATCAGATCAGGTGTAACTGCAGATCAGATAGATCCAATCAGATCAGGTGTAACTGCAGATCAGCTACTCTTCATCCTCACTCACCTTCAGTTCAGAAAGACGGTGTAGGCTATAGAAATAATGACTGTCAAATATAAAATCCTTAAACTAAATCATATTTAATTGAGGTTATGATTCGATGTGACATTCCAGTGTAAACAAGGCTGCTTTTCTATAAATAGGACTGTGGAGCCGCTTGTGGATTTGACAGCTTTAATGCAATGTCACCTTTGTCACAGCCAAACCAAGCGCTATGCGGATGTCAGCTAAAGAAGATGTGGTTGACTAGAGTCCTTAGTTCAGAGGAAACAGAAGGCTGATGACAATGCTGGACTGTCGTTTCAGGTGTATTTCCTGTGCTTTAAACCAAATGATACACTGAGCAAAAATTGAAACTCAACATGTAAAGTGTTGGCCCCATGTTTCATGAGCTGAAATAAAATATCCCAGACATTTTCCATATTCATTTTCCATACACTATATATTTACAAAAGTATGTGGACACCAGTTGAAATTAGTGGATTCAGCCTCACCCGTTGCTGACAGGTGTATAAAATCGAGCACACAGCCATGCAATCTCCATAGACAAACATTGGCAGTAGAATGGCCTTACTGAAGAGCTCAGTGACTTTCAACGTGGCACTGTCATAGGATGCCACCTTTCCAACAAGTCAGTTCGTCAGGGACCGCTGAAGTGCGTATCGCGTAAAAATCGTCTGTCCTCGGCTGCAACACTCACTACTGAGTTCCAAACTGCCTCTGGAAGCAACGTCAGCACAATAACTGTTCATCGGGAGCTTCATGAAATGGGTTCCATGGCCGAGCAGCCACACACAATCCTAAGATCACCATGAGCAATGCCAAGCGCCGGCTGGAGTGGTGTAAACTCGCCGCCATTGGACTCTGGAGCAGTGGAAACGCTTTCTCTGGAGTGATGAATCAAGCTTCACCATCTGGCAGTCCGATGTACGAATCTGGGTTTGGCGGATGTCAGGAGAACGCTACCTGCCCCAATGCATAGTGCCAACTGTAAAGTTTGGTGGAGGAATAATGGTCTGGGGCTGTTTTTCATGGTTTGATCAAACTGGCTGAGCTTTATTAGAACTAGATCAAACTGGTTGAGCTTTAATAGAACTAGATCAAACTGGTTGAGCTTTAATAGAACTAGATCAAACTGGTTGAGCTTTAATAGAACTAGATCAAACTGGTTGAGCTTTAATAGAACTAGATCAAACTGGTTGAGCTTTAATAGAACTAGATCAAACTGGTTGCTTTATTAGAACTAGATCAAACTGGTTGAGCTTTATTAGAACTAGATCAAACTGGTTGAGCTTTATTAGAACTAGATCAAACTGGTTGAGCTTTATTAGAACTAGATCAAACTGGTTGAGCTTTAATAGAACTAGATCAAACTGGTTGAGCTTTAATAGAACTAGATCAAACTGGTTGAGCTTTATTAGAACTAGATCAAACTGGTTGAGCTTTAATAGAACTAGATCAAACTGGTTGAGCTTTATTAGAACTAGATCAAACTGGTTGAGCTTTATTAGAACTAGATCAAACTGGTTGAGCTTTATTAGAACTAGATCAAACTGGTTGAGCTTTATTAGAACTAGATCAAACTGGTTGAGCTTTATTAGAACTAGATCAAACTGGTTGAGCTTTATTAGAACTAGATCAAACTGGTTGAGCTTTAATAGAACTAGATCAAACTGGTTGAGCTTTAATAGAACTAGATCAAACTGGTTGCTTTATTAGAACTAGATCAAACTGGTTGAGCTTTATTAGAACTAGATCAAACTGGTTGAGCTTTAATAGAACTAGATCAAACTGGTTGAGCTTTATTAGAACTAGATCAAACTGGTTGAGCTTTATTAGAACTAGATCAAACTGGTTGAGCTTTATTAGAACTAGATCAAACTGGTTGAGCTTTAATAGAACTAGATCAAACTGGCTGAGCTTTATTAGAACTAGATCAAACTGGTTGAGCTTTATTAGAACTAAATCAAACTGGTTGAGCTTTAATAGAACTAGATCAAACTGGTTGAGCTTTATTAGAACTAGATCAAACTGGTTGAGCTTTATTAGAACTAGATCAAACTGGTTGCTTTATTAGAACTAGATCAAACTGGTTGAGCTTGAATAGAACTAGATCAAACTGGTTGAGCTTTAATAGAACTAGATCAAACTGGTTGAGCTTTAATAGAACTAGATCAAACTGGTTGAGCTTTAATAGAACTAGATCAAACTGGTTGAGCTTTATTAGAACTAGATCAAACTGGTTGAGCTTTAATAGAACTAGATCAAACTGGTTGAGCTTTATTAGAACTAGATCAAACTGGTTGATCTTTAATAGAACTAGATCAAACTGGTTGAGCTTTATTAGAACTAGATCAAACTGGTTGAGCTTTATTAGAACTAGATCAAACTGGTTGAGCTTTAATAGAACTAGATCAAACTGGTTGAGCTTTAATAGAACTAGATCAAACTGGTTGAGCTTTAATAGAACTAGATCAAACTGGTTGAGCTTTAATAGAACTAGATCAAACTGGTTGCTTTATTAGAACTAGATCAAACTGGTTGCGCTTTATTAGAACTAGATCAAACTGGTTGAGCTTTAATAGAACTAGATCAAACTGGTTGAGCTTTATTAGAACTAGATCAAACTGGTTGAGCTTTAATAGAACTAGATCAAACTGGTTGAGCTTTATTAGAACTAGATCAAACTGGTTGAGCTTTAATAGAACTAGATCAAACTGGTTGAGCTTTAATAGAACTAGATCAAACTGGTTGAGCTTTATTAGAACTAGATCAAACTGGTTGAGCTTTATTAGAACTAGATCAAACTGGTTGAGCTTTATTAGAACTAGATCAAACTGGTTGCTTTATTAGAACTAGATCAAACTGGTTGCTTTATTAGAACTAGATCAAACTGGTTGCTTTATTAGAACTAGATCAAACTGGTTGAGCTTTATTAGAACTAGATCAAACTGGTTGAGCTTTATTAGAACTAGATCAAACTGGTTGCTTTATTAGAACTAGATCAAACTGGTTGAGCTTTATTAGAACTAGATCAAACTGGTTGAGCTTTAATAGAACTAGATCAAACTGGTTGAACTTTATTAGAACTAGATCAAACTGGTTGAGCTTTATTAGAACTAGATCAAACTGGTTGAGCTTTATTAGAACTAGATCAAACTGGTTGAGCTTTATTAGAACTAGATCAAACTGGTTGAGCTTTAATAGAACTAGATCAAACTGGTTGAGCTTTATTAGAACTAGATCAAACTGGTTGAGCTTTAATAGAACTAGATCAAACTGGTTGAGCTTTATTAGAACTAGATCAAACTGGTTGAGCTTTAATAGAACTAGATCAAACTGGTTGAGCTTTATTAGAACTAGATCAAACTGGTTGAGCATGTATATATTATAGGTAGTTCGTTTTATTAGTTGTATTAGTAGTTCTACCAAAACTTTTTTATGCTATTAATGTACTTTTTTTATTTATTATTATTTAATTGTAATTATTATTAGACAGTAGTTGCCATATTATTTTTGTTAATAAGTAAAACAAAAACAAAAAAAATTCATTTGGACACTTGAAAACGAGATGGTGGATCTCAAGAGATTTCATCCTGCAAAATGTGAAATAAATGTGAGCTTTGTTGCATCCCATCTTAAAGTATCAAATCCTCCCCCCAAAATGTGCTTGTGTTCCTAGCTCCAACAGTGCAGTAATATCCAACAATACACACAAATCTAAAAGTAAAATAATGGAATTAAGAAATACATAAATATTAGAAGGCTTGATATCACAGCTGGATGTCCATTTAGTTAGCCCCACCCACCTCACCCCAGAAATGCAAATCAGTTTCCAGAGAAAATCCAAAGATGTACATGTCTAACAGATCAACAAGTGTTCTCCAACATGTCCCAGATATGTTAATATACAAATCATATGCAATAGGGACATTTTATACCAGTTCAGCAAGCTAGTGGACTCTATCAAGTACTGTTGAAATCAATGTGATCTGTGGGGATATAATGACACCTAGTGGTTGTATGGTTGATCTCTCCCTAACCATCATTTATTCTGTATCTCACTGTTGTGATCTGGTAGGTCCCTGAAAACTGTCTCCACTTCCTTCCTGTGGAAGAGAACTACGAGCCTAATGTCAGAGAAATTGTGGACTATTTTATTTAATTTATTTATTTTACCTTTATTTAACTAGGCAAGTCAGTTAAGAACAAATTCTTATTTACAATGACGGCCTACACATTGTGGACTATGTATTGAGATATATTTTGTCCTATGCATTTTTTATGCGATATTTTTGTTGCTTTTTGCTATGTACAAATTCTAATAAAAGCGATCATCAAGAAATTCATTCTAGTTGCCTCCTCATTAATTTTCCTGACACCCCCCCCCCAAAAAAAAAAAAAAAAATGTAATGTGAAAAAGTTGATTTTCAGCCCCCGCCTGATATTCTAAGAATTAGTTTGGCTTATGGTTTGAGCAACATTATAGCCTTTTTTTAGACCAACGTGTGGCCGTTTGTCACGTTGTATAATGATTTGAAGACAGACGCAGGAATATGTATTAGGGCTTTTATTACTCCACCCAACACAAACACATGTATATACAAAAGGGACGTAACCCAAACAAAGAGCGAGGTGTAACCTCTACACAATACACATGGCGAGATCCATAAACAACAAGAGCACAATACGTACTCACGAGACCAACGGACATGGGACAATTAAGGACAATGGGGAACTGAGTGAGGGAAAAAAGTATTTGATCCCCTGCTGTACGTTTGCCCACGGACAAAGAAATGATCAGTCTATAATTTTAATGGTAGGTTTATTTGAACAGTGAGAGACAGAATAACAACAAAAAAATCCAGAAAAACGCATGTCAAAACTGTTATAAATTTATTTGCATTTTAATGAGGGAAATAAGTATTTGACCCCTCTGCAAAACATGACTTAGTACTTGGTGGCAAAACCCTTGTTGGCAATCACAGAGGTCAGACGTTTCTTGTAGTTGGCCACCAGGTTTGCACACATCTCAGGAGGGATTTTGTCCCACTCCTCTTTGCAGATCTTCTCCAAATCATTAAGGTTTCGAGGCTGACGTTTGGCAACTCGAACCTTCAGCTCCCTCCACAGATTTACTATGGGATTAACGTCTGGAGACTGGCTAGGCCACTCCAGGACCTTAATGTGCTTCTTCTTGAGCCACTCCTTTGTTGCATTGGCCGTGTGTTTTGGGTCATTGTCATGCTGGAATACCCATCCAAGACCCATTTTCAATGCCCTGGCTGAGGGCCTGTATATGTGCTTTCTTGAGCAGGGGGACCTTGTGGGCGCTGCAGGATTTCAGTCCTTCACGGCATAGTGTGTTACCAATTGCTTTCTTGGTGACTATGGTCCCAGCTGCCTTGAGATCATTGACAAGATCCTCCCGTGTAGTTCTGGGCTGATTCCTCACCGCTCTCATGATCATTGCAACTCCACGAGGTGAGATCTTGCATGGAGCCCCAGGCCGAGGGAGATTGACAGTTCTTTTGTGTTTCTTCCATTTGCAAATAAACGCACCAACTGTTGTCACCTTCTCACCAAGCTGCTTGGCGATGGTCTTGTAGCCCATTCCAGCCTTGTGTAGGTCTACAATCTTGTCCGTGACATCCTTGGAGAGCTCTTTGGTCTTGGCCATGGTGGAGAATTTGGAATCTGATTGATTGATTGCTTCTGTTGACAGGTGTCTTTTATACAGGTAACAAACTGAGATTAGGAGCACTCCCTTTAAGAGTGTGCTCCTAATCTCAGCTCATTACCTGTATAAAAGACACCTGGGAGCCAGAAATCTTTCTGATTGAGAGGGGGTCAAATACTTATTTCCCTCATTCAAATGCAAATCAATTTATAACATTTTTGACATGCGTTTTTCTGGATTTTTTTGTTGTTATTCTGTCTCTCACTGTTCAAATAAACCTACCATTCAAATTATAGACTGATCATTTCTTTGTCAGTTGGCAAACGTACAAAATCAGCAGGGGATCAAATACTTTTTTCCCTCACTGTATATATACAGTGGGGAGAACAAGTATTTGATACACTGCCGATTTTGCAGGTTTTCCTACTTACAAAGCATGTAGAGGTCTGTCATTTTTATCATAGGTACACTTCAACTGTGAGAGACGGAATCTAAAACAAAAATCCAGAAATCACATTGTATGATTTTTAATTAATTAATTTGCATTTCATTGCATGACATAAGTATTTGATACATCAGAAAAGCAGAACTGAATATTTGGTACAGAAACCTTTGTTTGCAATTACAGAGATCATATGTTTCCTGTAGGTCTTGACCAGGTTTGCACACACTGCAGCAGGGATTTTGGCCCACTCATCTTGAACTTCTTCCATTTTCTAATAATTGTGCCAACAGTTGTTGCCTTCTCACCAAGCTGCTTGCCTATTGTCCTGTAGCCCATCCCAGCCTTGTGCAGGTCTACAATTTTATCCCTGATGTCCTTACACAGCTCTCTGGTCTTGGCCATTGTGGAGAGGTTGGAGTCTGTTTGATTGAGTGTGTGGACAGTTGTCTTTTATACAGGTAACGAGTTCAAACAGGTGCAGTTAATACAGGTAATGAGTGGAGAACAGGAGGGCTTCTTAAAGAAAAACTAACAGGTCTGTGAGACCCGGAATTCTTACTGGTTGGTAGGTGATCAAATACTTATGTCATGCAATGAAATGCAAATTAATTACTTAAAAATCATACAATGTGATTTTCTGGATTTTTGTTTTAGATTCCGTCTCTCACAGTTGAAGTGTACCTATGATAAAAATGACAGACCTCTACATGCGTTGTAAGTAGGAAATCCTGCAAAATAGGCCGTGTATCAAATACTTGTTCTCCCCACTATATATATATATATATATATATATATATATACAGTGGGGGAAAAAAGTATTTAGTCAGCCACCAATTGTGCAAGTTCTCCCACTTAAAAAGATGAGAGAGGCCTGTAATTTTCATCATAGGTACACGTCAACTATGACAGACAAATTGAGGAAAAAAAATCCAGAAAATCCCATTGTAGGATTTTTAATGAATTTATTTGCAAATTATGGTGGAAAATAAGTATTTGGTCACCTACAAACAAGCAAGATTTCTGGCTCTCACAGACCTGTAACTTCTTCTTTCAGAGGCTCCTCTGTCCTCCTCTCGTTACCTGTATTAATGGCACCTGTTTGAACTTGTTATCAGATAAAATACACCTGTCCACAACCTCAAACAGTCACACTCCAAACTTCACAATGGCCAAGACCAAAGAGCTGTCAAAGGACACCAAAAACTAAATTGTAGACCTGCACCAGGCTGGGAAGACTGAATCTGCAATAGGTAAGCAGCTTGGTTTGAAGAAATCAACTGTGGGAGCAATTATTAGGAAATGGAAGACATACAAGACCACTGATAATCTCCCTCGATCTGGGGCTCCACGCAAGATCTCACCCCGTGGGGTCAAAATGATCACAAGAACGGTGAGCAAAAATCCCAGAACCACACGGGGGGACCTAGTGAATGACCTGCAGAGAGCTGGGACCAAAGTAACAAAGCCAACCATCAGTAACACACTACGCCGCCAGGGACTCAAATCCTGCAGTGCGAGACGTGTCCCCCTGCTTAAGCCAGTACATGTCCAGGCCCGTCTGAAGTGCATTTGGATGATCCAGAAGAGGATTGGGAGAATGTCATATGGTCAGATGAAACCAAAATATAACTTTTTGGTAAAAACTCAACTCGTCATGTTTGGAGGACAAAGAATGTTGAGTTGCATCCAAAGAACACCATACCTACTGTGAAGCATGGGGGTGGAAACTTCATGCTTTGGGGCTGTTTTTCTG
Organism: Coregonus clupeaformis; assembly: GCF_020615455.1. Lineage (NCBI taxonomy): Eukaryota > Metazoa > Chordata > Actinopteri > Salmoniformes > Salmonidae > Coregonus > Coregonus clupeaformis. The sequence continues at coordinate 54,076,100 of NC_059198.1, read as the reverse complement.
CAAAGGGACCAGGACGACTGATCCGTGTAAAGGAAAGAATGAATGGGGCCATGTATCGTGAGACTTTGAGTGAAAACCTCCTTCCATCAGCAAGGGCATTGAAGATGAAACGTGGCTGGGTCTTTCAGCATGACAATGATCCCAAACACACCACCCGGGCAACGAAGGAGTGGCTTCGTAAGAAGCATTTCAAGGTCCTGGAGTGGCCTAGCCAGTCTCCAGATCTCAACCCCATAGAAAATCTTTGGAGGGAGTTGAAAGTCTGTGTTGCCCAGCGACAGCCCCAAAACATCACTGCGCTAGAGGAAATCTGCATGGAGGAATGGGCCAAAATTCCAGCAACAGTGTGTGAAAACCTTGTGAAGACTTACAGAAAACGTTTGACCTGTGTCATTGCCAACAAAGGGTATATAACAAAGTATTGAGAAACTTTTGTTATTGACCAAATACTTATTTTCCACCATCATATGCCAATAAATTCATTAAAAATCCTACAATGTGATTTTCTGGAATTTTTTTTCTCATTTTGTCTGTCATAGTTGACGTGTACCTATGATGAAAATTACAGGCCTCTCTCATCTTTTTAAGTGGGAGAACTTGCACAATTGGTGGCTGACTAAATACAGTGGGGAAAAAAAGTATTTAGTCAGCCACCAAAAGTTTCTCAATACTTTGTTATATACCCTTTGTTGGCAATGACACGGGTCAAACGTTTTCTGTAAGTCTTCACAAGGTTTTCACACACTGTTGCTGGTATTTTGGCCCATTCCTCCATGCAGATCTCCTCATAGATTGGGGCTGTCGCTGGGCAACACAGACTTTCAACTCCCTCCAAAGATTTTCTATGGGGTTGAGATCTGGAGACTGGCTAGGCCACTCCAGGACCTTGAAATGCTTCTTACGAAGCCACTCCTTCGTTGCCCGGGCGGTGTGTTTGGGATCATTGTCATTCTGAAAGACCCAGCCATGTTTCATCTTCAATGCCCTTGCTGATGGAAGGAGGTTTTCACTCAAAATCTCACGATACATGGCCCCATTCATTATTTCCTTTACACGGATCAGTCGTCCTGGTCCCTTTGCAGAAAAACAGCCCCAAAGCATGATGTTTCCACCCCCATGCTTCACAGTAGGTATGGTGTTCTTTGGATGCAACTCAGCATTCTTTGTCCTCCAAACACGACGAGTTGAGTTTTACCAAAAGTTATATTTTGGTTTCATCTGACCATATGACATTTTCCCAATCCTCTTCTGGATCATGCAAATGCACTCTAGCAAACTTCAGACAGGCCTGGACATGTACTGGCTTAAGCAGGGGGACACGTCTGGCACTGTAGGATTTGAGTCCCTGGCGGCGTAGTGTGTTACTGATGGTAGGCTTTGTTACTTTGGTCCCAGCTCTCTGCAGGTCATTCACTAGGTCCCCCCGTGTGGTTCTGGGATTTTTGCTCACCGTTCTTGTGATCATTTTGACCCCACGTGGTGAGATCTTGTGTGGAGCCCCAGATCGAGGGAGATTATCAGTGGTCTTGTATGTCTTCCATTTCCTAATAATTGCTCCCACAGTTGATTTCTTCAAACCAAGCTGCTTACCTATTGCAGATTCAGTCTTCCCAGCCTGGTGCAGGTCTACAATTTTGTTTCTGGTGTCCTTTGACAGCTCTTTGGTCTTGGCCATAGTGGAGTTTGGAGTGTGACTGTTTGAGGTTATGGACAGGTGTCTTTTATACTGATAACAAGTTCAAACAGGTGCCATTAATACAGGTAACGAATCTTGCTTGTTTGTAGGTGACCAAATACTTATTTTCCACCATCATTTGCAAATAAATTCATTAAAAATCCTACAATGTGATTTTCTGGATTTTTTTTTCTCAATTTGTCTGTCATAGTTGACGTGTACCTATGATGAAAATTACAGGCCTCTCTCATCTTTTTAAGTGGGAGAACTTGCACAATTGGTGGCTGACTAAATACTTTTTTTCCCCACTGTATATATATATATATATATATATATACTACCGTTCAAAAGTTTGGGGTCACTTAGAAATGTCCTTGTTTTCCATGAAAACAAACATGAAATGAGTACGAATAGGAAATACAGCTAAATGCATAGGACATGTAGTCATTGACAAGGTTAGAAATAATGATTTTTAATATAAATAATAATTTTGTCCTCCATCTGCAGCAATTACAGCCTTGCAGAGCTTTGGCATTCTAGTTGTCAATTTGTTGAGGTAATCTGAAGAGATTTCACCCCATGCTTCCTGAAGCACCTCCCACAAGTTGGATTGGCTTGATGAGCACTTCTTACGTACCTGTCACGATCGTCGTAATGATTGGACCAAGGTGCAGCGTGATATGCGTACATCTCTTTAATAGTGTACTAGCAACACAATACAAAATAAAAATAAAAAAACGAAACGTGAAGTCCTCGGTCATGAACACAAACCAACACGGAACAAGATCCCACAAACACAAGTGCACAAAAGGCTGCCTAAGTATGGTTCCCAATCAGAGACAACAAGCAACAGCTGATTCTCGTTGCCTCTGATTGAGAACCACCCCGGCCAACATAGAAACACATAACCTAGAACAGAATATAGAAAACGAAACAATGACACTACACAAAGAAACTAACACCCTGGCTCAACATATAAGAGTCCCCAGGGCGTGACAGTACCCCACCCCAAAGGCGCGGACTGCGACCGCGCCAGCATAAACCCAACAGGGGAGGGGCCGGGTGGGCATTCCGCCTCGGAGGCGGATCCGGCTCTGGGCGTGCCAACCACCCTCTAACAACCCCCCCGTAGCGCCCCTGGTCTGGTCTGGTCCCGCTGGCTGGAGCTGGACTGGACATCGGTGGAGCGGATTGCTTCGGCTCCGGTGTGGAACAGCTGACCGGTACCTGACCAGGCACCGGTGAAACAGGCACGGGCTGTGCCGGACTGACGACGCGCCCCACAGGCTTGGTGCGGAGAGCAGGAACAGGCCGGACCGGGCTGACGACGCGCACCATTGGCTTGGTGCGAGGGGCAGGAACAGGCCGGGCCGGGCTGGCGACGCGCATCATTGGCTTGGTGCGAGGGGCAGAAACAGGCCGGGCCGGGCTGGCAACGCGCACCACAGGCTTGGTGCGAGGGGCAGGAACCGGCCGGGCCGGGCTAGCGACGCGCACCACAGGCTTGGTGCGAGGGGCAGGAACAGGCCAGGCCGGGCTGGCGACGCGCATCACAGGCTTGGTGCGAGGGGCAGGAACAGGCCGGACCGGGCTGACGACGCGCACCATTGGCTTGGTGCGAGGGGCAGGAACAGGCCGGGCCGGGCTGGCGACGCGCATCATTGGCTTGGTGCGAGGGGCAGAAACAGGCCGGGCCGGGCTAGCGACGCGCACCACAGGCTTGGTGCGAGGGGCAGGAACAGGCCGGGCTAGCGACGCGCACCACAGGCTTGGTGCGAGGGACAGGAACAGGCCGGACCGTACTGGGAACACACACCACTGGCCTTGTGTGGGGATCAGGAACGGGCCGGACCGGACTGGTAACACACCTCAGTACCTCTCGCCGTGCCTCTACACTCTCCTTCCCTCTACTGACCAATGGCCCCCGTAACCTGGTGGCCTTCTCTCCTCATCCACAAACTCGCCCTTTATCTGCCTCCAGCAGCCTCGTCGTCCATGCCGTGTGCCCCCCCAAAAAAGATTATTGGGGGTGCCTCTCGCCTGTCCGACGACGGCCCGGTTGGCGCCGCTTCTCCTCTCCTGCCTGGGTCTCCCCCTTCATCGCCCTCCGGTAACGGACGGCCTCCTCCTCCGTGATCTGCCCCCAACCAAGGAGGACATCCACTAACGTTACCTCCGGCGTTTGCTCCTGGACACGCTGCTTGGTCCTGTATTGGTGGGATCTTCTGTCACGATCGTCGTAATGATTGGACCAAGGCGCAGCGTGATATGCGTACATCTCTTTAATAGTGTACTAGCAACACAATACAAAATACAAAACAACAAAACAAAACGTGAAGTCCTCGGTCATGAACACAAACCAACACGGAACAAGATCCCACAAACACAAGTGCACAAAAGGCTGCCTAAGTATGGTTGCCAATCAGAGACAACAAGCAACAGCTGATTCTCGTTGCCTCTGATTGAGAACCACCCCGGCCAACATAGAAACACATAACCTAGAACAGAACATAGAAAACAAAACAATGACACTACACAAAGAAACTAACACCCTGGCTCAACATACAAGAGTCCCCAGAGCCAGGGTGTGACAGTACCATACGGTTAAGCTGCTTCCACAACAGCTCAATTGGGTTGAGATCCGGTGACTGTGCTGGCCACTCGAATATAGACAGAATAACAGCTGACTGCTTCTTCCCTAAATAGTTCTTGCATAGTTTGGAGCTGTGCTTTGGGTCATTGTCCTGTTGTAGGAGGAAATTGGCTCCAATCAAGCGCCGTCCACAGGGTATGGCATGGCGTTGCAAAATGGAGTGATAGCCTTCCTTCTTCAAGATACCTTTTACCCTATACAAATCTCCCACTTTACCACCACCAAAGCACCCCCAGACCATCACATTACTGCCACCATGCTTGAGAGATGGCATCAAGCACTCCTCCATCATCTTTTCCTTTGGTCTGCATCTCACAAATGTTATTCTTTGTGATCCGAACACCTCAAACTTAAATTCATCTGTCCATAACACTTTTTTCCAATCTTCCTCTGTCCAGTGTCTGTGTTCGTTTGCCCATCTTAATATTTTCTTTTTATTGGCCAGTCTGAGATATGGCTTTTTCTTTGCTACTCTTCCTAGAAGGTCAGCATCCCGGAGTCGCCTCTTCACTGTTGACGTTGAGACTGGTGTTTTGCAGGTACTATTTAATGAAGCTGCCAGTTGAGGACCTGTGAGGCATCTGTTTCTCAAACTAGACACTCTAATGTATTTGTCCTCTTGCTCAGTTGTGCACTGAGGCCTCCCACTCCTCTTTCTATTCTGGTTAGAGCCAGTTTGCGCTGTTCTGTGAAGGGAGTAGTACACAGAGTTGTACGAGATCTTCAGTTTCTTGGCAATTTCTCGCAATGAATAGCTTTCATTTCTCAGAACAAGAATAGACTGACGAGTTTCAGAACAAAGTTATTTGTTTCTGGCCATTTTGATTCTGTAATCAAACCTACAATTGCTGATGTTCCAGATACTCAACTAATCTCAAGAAGGCCAGTTTTATTGTTTCTTTAATCAGCACAACAGTTTTCAGCTGTGCTAACATAATTGCAAAAGGGGTTTCTAATGATCAATTAGCCTTTTAAAATGATAAACTTGGATTTGCAAACACAACGTGCCATTGGAACACAGGACTGATGGTTGCTGATAATGGGCCTCTGTACGCCTATGTAGATATTCCATAAAAAATCAGCCGTTTCCAGCTACAATAGCCATTTATTACATTAACAATGTCTACACTGTATTTCTGATCAATTTGATGTTATTTTAATGGACCAAAAAATTGCTTTTCTTTAAAAAACAAGGACATTTCAAAGTGACCCCTAACTTTTGAACGGTAGTATATATATATACAGTGGGGAGAACAAGTATTTGATACACTGCCGATTTTGCAGGTTTTCCTACTTACAAAGCATGTAGAGGTCTGTAATTTTTATCATAGGTACACTTCAACTGTGAGAGACGGAATCTAAAACAAAAATCCTGAAAATCACATTGTATGATTTTTAAGTAATTAATTTGCATTTTATTGCATGACATAAGTATTTGATACATCAGAAAAGCAGAACTTAATATTTGGTACAGAAACCTTTGTTTGCAATTACAGAGATCATACGTTTCCTGTAGGTTTTGACCAGGTTTGCACACACTGCAGCAGGGATTTTGGCCCACTCCTCCATACAGACCTTCTCCAGATCCTTCAGGTTTCGGGGCTGTCGCTGGGCAATACGGACTTTCAGCTCCCTCCAAAGATTTTCTATTGGGTTCAGGTCTGGAGACTGGCTAGGCCACTCCAGGACCTTGAGATGCTTCTTACGGAGCCACTCCTTAGTTGCCCTGGTTGTGTGTTTCGGTTCGTTGTCATGCTGGAAGACCCAGCCACGACCCATCTTCAATGCTCTTACTGAGGGAAGGAGGTTGTTGGCCAGGATCTCGCGATACATGGCCCCATCCATCCTCCCCTCAATACGGTGCAGTCGTCCTGTCCCCTTTGCAGAAAAGCATCCCCAAAGAATGATGTTTCCACCTCCATGCTTCACGGTTGGGATGGTGTTCTTGGGGTTGTACTCATCCTTCCTCTTCCTCCAAACATGGCGAGTGGAGTTTAGACCAAAAAGCTATATTTTTGTCTCATCAGACCACATGACCTTCTCCCATTCCTCCTCTGGATCCTCCAGATGGTCATTGGCAAACTTCAGACGGGCCTGGACATGCGCTGGCTTGAGCAGGGGGACCTTGCGTGCGCTGCAGGATTTTAATCCATGACGGCGTAGTGTGTTACTAATGGTTTTCTTTGAGACTGTGGTCCCAGCTCTCTTCAGGTCATTGACCAGGTCCTGCCGTGTAGTTCTGGGCTGATCCCTCACCTTCCTCATGATCATTGATGCCCCACGAAGTGAGATCTTGCATGGAGCCCCAGACCGAGGGTGATTGACCGTCATCTTGAACTTCTTCCATTTTCTAATAATTGCGCCAACAGTTGTTGTCTTCTTCTCACCAAGCTGCTTGCCTATTGTCCTGTAGCCCATCCCAGCCTTGTGCAGGTATTGGCCATTGTGGAGAGGTTGGAGTCTGTTTGATTGAGTGTGTGGACAGGTGTCTTTTATACAGGTAACGAGTTCAAACAGGTGCAGTTAATACAGGTAATGAGTGGAGAACAGGAGGGCTTCTTAAAGAAAAACTAACAGGTCTTTGAGAGCCGGAATTCTTCCTGGTTGGTAGGTGATCAAATACTTATGTCATGCAATAAAATGCAAATTAATTACTTAAAAATCATACAATGTGATTTTCTGGATTTTTGTTTTAGATTCCCTCTCTCACAGTTGAAGTGTATCTATGATAAAAGACCGCTACATGCTTCGTAAGTAGGAAAACCTGCAAAATCAGCAGTGTATCAAATACTTGCTCTCCCCACTGTATATATACTGTCACGATTCAGACAGACGACCAGAGGACCACAATTGCGTCACACCAGAAAGTTTATTAAACTTAAGGGAAAAGGGAAGTAGGGAGTGAATGAAGGCTCCAGGGGTAACAGGGATCCCGTCCAATGCGCTGGGTCTGTGCCCCCCAGTGGCAGCGATGCGTCCCTATGAAGCCGGTGGTGGGTGGTCCAGAAGTCCTGGGGGGAGACACAGACACAACAGGGCGGAATGAAACCAGGCAGCAGTACAGTTCAAGGGTAATCCAAAATACGTAGTAGCAAGGCAGAAGGCTGGTCAGAGTTACCGGGATTGAAGAGTAGTCAGGAGTCGTAATGGCAGAAGCAGGTCTGGATCTCCTGAGGCAGAAGAGTATCCAAAAAACAGGCAGGTCCGGGGTCACAAAACCAGGGTGAGCCAGAAGCGCGAGGCAAACAGGTTCCGGGTGTGAGCTTTGCAGACGATCTGACACCGGAGAGCTGAAAGACAGGGCCTTAAATACTGGGAGAGGTTAGTGGGTAATGCAGCGCAGCTGGCAGAGTAATTAGAGCCGAGCAGAGCAGGGACAGGTGGAGCTAGTTAGGCTGAGTAGAGAGAGGGAGGTGAGCAGAGTGGAAGATAGTGGAAACAAATTAAGGTGGTAACCCGGTGGAGTGAGAGGGCTCATGACAGAACCCCCCCAAGGGACGGCCCCAGAAGTCCCAAGAGCAACACCACGCCGGGCGGGAGGAGGGGAGCCGGAGGAGGGCTAGAACTCCTCCGAACGGTCCGAGTGAACGTCCTCATCCTCGGAGGAAGCCGGAGGGCCGTGGTCGGGAGATGGGACAGGTCCCGAGACAGGATCAGGCACAGGACAGGAAGCCGAGCGGGCCGGACGGTTAGGGACCCCTCTGGGGCGGCCCCTACGGATTGCAGGTTGATCAGGATGCCGTTGGTGGAAAGCGGTGATGAGAGTCCTATCCACAATCCGACTAGCTGGCACCCAGGTCCTTTCCTCAGGTCCATAGCCCTCCCAGTCAATGAGGTACTGGAGACCCCTACCCCTCCGTCTGGACCGAAGCAGGCGGCGGACGGTGTAAACCAGACCACCATCGACGAGCCGTGGAGGAGGAGGACCAGGCGCAGCAGGGACCAGCGGACTCTCATGGATGGGCTTAATCTTAGACACATGGAAAGTGGGGTGCACCCTCAGGGAATTAGGCAGTTGGAGCCGGACAGCAGTTGGGCTAATGACTCTTATGATAGGGAATGGGCCAATGAACCGAGTGCCAGCTTCTGCGACTCCACCCTGAGTGGCAGGTTCTTCGATGACAACCACACCCCTTTGACCAACATGGTAGGTGGGAGCAGGAATTCTCCGACGGTTGGCCCCGGTAGTGTAGCTGGCAACGGACCTGAGGAGTGTGGCTCGGGCTTGTGACCAGGTGCGGCGACATCGACGGGCAAAAGCAAGTGCAGATGGGCAAGTAACCTCCTCCTCCTGGCTGGTAAATAGAGGAGGCTGGTATCCATAAACACATTGGAAAGGGGACATACCGATGGCAGAGCAGGTCAGAGAATTGTGTGCGTACTCCACCCATGTCAATTGCTGCGACCAGGAGTGGGGGTTGCGTGAAGTCATGCATCGCAGTGCCTTCTCGAGCTCCTGATTAGCCCGCTCTGACTGCCCATTGGATTGGGGATGGAATCCGGAAGTCAGACTGACTGTGGCTCCCAGCAGGTGACAGAACTCCTTCCAAAAAGCGGAGGAGAATTGTGGACCACGGTCAGAAACAACATCCCTTGGCAGTCCGTGGATCCGGAAGACGTGTTCCAGGACCACCTGGGCGGTCTCCTTGGCGGTTGGGAGCTTGGGGAGGGGAATGAAGTGTGCCATCTTGCTGAAACGGTCAACGATGGTGAGAATGACGGTCATGCCACTTGAAGGGGGGCAGCCCCGTGACAAAGTCAAGGGCGATGTGAGACCAGGGACGTCTGGGCACAGGCAGGGGCTGCAGCAATCCGGCTGGGGGCTGGCAGGACGACTTGTGTTGGTTGCAGATGGGGCAGGCTTGGACGAATTCCCGTACATCCTTCCTCAGAGAGGGCCACCAGAACCTCTGGGCGAGCAGGTTGTAAGTGCGGGTGGAGCCAGGGTGACAAGCTAGGCGGGAGTCATGTCCCCACTGAATGACCTGGGACCTCAGGTCTTCGGGGACAAAAAGGCGGTCAGCTGGGCAAGTGCTGGGACCTGGCTGGTTACGGAGAGCCTCCAGCACCTGTTCCTCAACAGCCCAGGTCAGAGCTGCAACGATGCAGGGACTTGGCAGAATCGACACAGGGTCCTTGGAGGGGGTGTCATCCTTCTGGAATTGACGGGAGAGGGCGTCTGGCTTGGTGTTGCGTGATCCAGGCCGGTATGACAGAGTGAAATTAAACCTGGTGAAGAACAGGGCCCAGCGGGACTGCCTGGAGTTCAACCGTTTGGCCGTGCGGATGTACTCCAAGTTCTTATGATCGGTCCAAACGAGAAATGGAATGGTGGACCCCTCCAGCCAGTGACGCCACTCCTCCAAGGCAAGCTTCACAGCCAGCAGCTCACGGTTCCCTATGTCGTAATTGCACTCAGAGGGGGACAACCGACGTGAGAAAAAGGCACAGGGATGGAGCTTCCTATCCTCCGCAGCCCACTGAGAAATCACAGCACCAACTCCCACATCCGAGGCGTCCACCTCCACAATGAATTGCCGGTCCACATCAGGCATCTGGAGGATGGGAGCGGAGGTGAACCTCACCTTGAGGGTACTGAAGGCTTTGTCGGCTGCTGGGGTCCAGGTGAAGGGTTGCTTGGTGCTGGTTAGAGCAGTGAGAGGGGCAGCAACGGTACTGTAGTTCCGAATAAACTTCCTATAGAAGTTAGCAAACCCCAGAAACTGTTGCAGCTTCTTTCTGTTCTCCGGAACTGGCCATGAAGTGACTGCTGATACTTTGGCAGGATCCATTTGGATACTTCCTTCTGCCACTATGTACCCCAGGAAGGCCACTGTCTTGACGTGAAACTCACATTTCTCTGCCTTGGCGTAGAGGGAATTCTCCAGAAGACGATGAAGGACTTGCTGGACATGGCGGGTGTGTTCAGACAGGTTTCTGGAGTAAATTAAGATGTCATCCAGGTAAACGAAGACAAACTTGTTTAACATGTCCCGCAGTACATCATTCACTAGAGCCTGGAACACAGCAGGAGCATTGGTGAGGCCAAAAGGCATAACCAGATACTCGTAGTGGCCTGTTGGTGTATTGAATGCGGTTTTCCATTCATCTCCCTCCCGGATCCGCACTAGGTGGTAAGCGTTTCTGAGATCCAACTTGGTAAAAACAGTGGCTCCCTGGAGCAACTCAAAAGCAGAGGTGAGCAGAGGCAGAGGGTAACGGTTTTTCACTGTGATGTCGTTGAGTCCCCTGTAGTCGATGCAGGGGCGAAGAGATCCGTCCTTCTTCCCCACAAAGAAGAAGCCAGCACCAGCAGGAGATGAAGATGAACGGATTAATCCTGCGGACAGAGAGCCATTGATGTAGTCCTCCATGGACTTTCTTTCAGGAGCAGACAACGAATAAAGACGACCCCTTGGAGGAGCTGTTCCAGGGAGGAGGTCGATGGCACAGTCGTACGGTCGGTGAGGGGGGCAGAGATGTGGCTCTTGCTTTGTTAAACACCTCTCTGAGACCATGGTAGCATTCTGGGACATTGGAGAGGTCAGGAGCGGAGTTAGTAGGTACTGGCCGAGGGGGTAGTGCGGCAGCAAGCAGGCAGGTTCGGTGGCAGTCCTCTCCCCACTCCCTGATCACCCCGGTCACCCAGTCGAGCTGAGGGTTGTGCCGGCGGAGCCATGGGTAACCCAGGATGAGGGGTTGGCCTGGAGAGGGGAGCAGGTGAAACTGGATAGTTTCTTGATGGTTTCCGGACAGACCCATCGAGACCGGGGCCGTGACATGAGTGACCGATCCGAGTAAGTGTCCGTCCAGTGCCCGGGCAGGAATAGGAGGTGTCAAACGGAGGTTCTCCAGTCCCAGTTGGCGTGCCAGCTTGATGTCCATTATGTTGGCTTCGGCGCCAGAATCCACCAGAGCAGCCAGGGTGTGAGTTGAGTCAGAGAGGCGGAGGTGAACTTGCAGCAGGGGTTTGCGGTCGGAGGACTGGATGGTCATAGAACTCAACCGGACTCCCCCTACGCCCGGTGAGCTTCGGCCCTTTAAAGGGCAGGTTACCACACGATGTCCATCACCTCCACAATAGAGGCAGAGGTTTGAGGTGAAGCGGCGCTGGCGCTCTGCAGGAGTGAGGGAGGCTCGCCCAATCTCCATAGGCTCAGACTGATCAAGCTGACCTGGGTGAGTGGCAGTAGATGACAGGAGCCCAGTCGGATCTCTCCGAATGCCGGTAGTAGGTGGACCTTGGCGCCCCCTCTCACGACGACGGGTCTGTATCCTTCTGTCGATCCTGACAGTCAGTGCGATGGCTTCATCAAGAGTGGAAGGCAGTTCATGGGAGACCAACTGCGTCCTTGATATAGTCAGCCAAACTATGGAAGAACGCGTCCACCAACGATGGTGTGTTCCAAGAACTTCGTCTAGCCAGGGTTCGGAAGTCGATGGAATGGTCTGCGACTGTACGTCTGCCTTGTCGAATACTGAACAGTTCACGAGACGCCTCTGCGGTGGGTGAATCCAGGTCAAACACCTTCAGCATCTCCTCAGCAAACAGGTCGAAGGTTGCACATGCGGGGGTTTGACGTTCGAACTCTGCTGTTCCCCAGAGTCGAGCTCGGCCCGTCAGGTGAGTGATGGCATACCCAACTTTAGCCCCCTCCGTGGCGAAGGTCCTTGGCTGCAAGGAGAACTGAAGTCGGCAGCTAGTCAGGAATGGCCTGACCTGGGTTGAATCGCCGTTGAACCGCTCGGGGTTTCCAATCTTGGGTTCGGAGCAGCGGCTGCAATGACCGGGGCAGGTAACTCGGGGCTGGGCTGGTGGGCAGACTGGCTGGGGTAAGGTTGGTGAGGAGTTGAATGATCATGGCGAGTTGTTGTTGCTGCTGCTGGAACTGCTGCTCATGCTCATCGGTTTCCATGTCGGGGAAAGTGTGCGCTGAGTCCATAATGGTCAGATCGTACTGTCACGATTCAGACAGACGACCAGAGGACCACAATTGCGTCACACCAGAAAGTTTATTAAACTTAAGGGAAAAGGGAAGTAGGGAGTGAATGAAGGCTCCAGGGTAACAGGGATCCCGTCCAATGCGCTGGGTCTGTGCCCCCCCAGTGGCAGCGATGCGTCCTATGAAGCCGGTGGTGGGTGGTCCAGAAGTCCTGGGGGGAGACACAGACACAACAGGGCGGAATGAAACCAGGCAGCAGTACAGTTCAAGGGTAATCCAAAATACGTAGTAGCAAGGCAGAAGGCTGGTCAGAGTTACCGGGATTGAAGAGTAGTCAGGAGTCGTAATGGCAGAAGCAGGTCTGGATCTCCTGAGGCAGAAGAGTATCCAAAAAACAGGCAGGTCCGGGGTCACAAAACCAGGGTGAGCCAGAAGCGCGAGCAAACAGGTTCCGGGTGTGAGCTTTGCAGACGATCTGACACCGGAGAGCTGAAAGACAGGGCCTTAAATACTGGGAGAGGTTAGTGGGTAATGCAGCGCAGCTGGCAGAGTAATTAGAGCCGAGCAGAGCAGGGACAGGTGGAGCTAGTTAGGCTGAGTAGAGAGAGGGAGGTGAGCAGAGTGGAAGATAGTGGAAACAAATTAAGGTGGTAACCCGGTGGAGTGAGAGGGCTCATGACATATACAGTTGAAGTCAGAAGTTTACATACACCTTAGCCAAATACATTTAAACTCAGTTTTTCACAATTCCTGACATTTAATCCTAGTAAAAATTCCCTGTCTTAGGTCAGTTAGGATCACCACTTTATTTAAAGAATGTGAAATGTCAGAATAATAGTAGAGAGAATGATTTATTTCAGCACATTCCCAGTGGGTCAGAAGTTTACATACACTCAATTAGTATTGGGTAGCATTGCCTTTAAATTGTTAAACTTGGGTCAAACGTTTCAGTTAGCCTTCCACAAGCTTCCCACAATAAGTTGCCCATTCCTCCTGACAGAGCTGGTGCAACTAGGTCAGGTTTGTAGGCCTCCTTGCTCGCACATGCTTTTTCAGTTCTGTCTACACATTTTCTATAGGATTGAGGTCAGGGCTTTGTGATGGCCACTCCAATACCTTGACTTTGTTGTCCTTAAGCCATTTTGCCACAACTTTGGAAGTATGCTTGTGGTCATTGTCCATTTGGAATACCCATTTGCGACCAAGCTTTAACTTCCTCACTGATGTCTATCCACATAATTTTCCTTCCTCATCTATTTTGTGAAGTGCACCAGTCCCTCCTGCAGCAAAGCACCCCCACAGCATGATGCTGCCACCCCCGTGCTTCACGGTTGGGATGGTGTTCTTCGGCTTGCAAGCAGTCCCCTTTTTCCTCCAAACATAACGATGGTCATTACGGCCAAAGAGTTCTATTTTTGTTTCATCAGAGGACATTTCTCCAACAGTACGATCTTTGTCCCCATGTGCAGTTGCAAACTGTAGTCTGGCTTTTTTATGGCGGTTTTGGAGCAGTGGCTTCTTCCTTGCTGAGCGGCCTTTCAGGTTATGTCAATATAGGACTAGTTTTACTGTGGATATAGATACTTTTGTACCTGTTTCCTCCAGCATCTTCACAAAGGTCCTTTGCTGTTGTTCTGGGATTAATTTGCACTTTTCGCACCAAAGTACGTTCATCTCTAGGAGACAGAACGCGTCTCCTTCCTGAGCGGAATGATGGCTGCGTGGTCCCATGTTGTTTATGCTTGCGTACTATTGTTTGTACAGATGAACGTGGTATCTTCAGGCATTTGGAAATTGCTCCCAAGGATGAACCAGACTTGTGGAGGTCTAGAATTTTTATTCTGAGGTCTTGGCTGATTTCTTTAGATTTTCCCATGATATTGAGCAAAGAGGCACTGTGTTTGAAGGTAGGCCTTGAAATACATCCACAGGTACACCTCCAATTAACACAAATTATGTCAATTAGCCTATCAGAAGCTTCTAAAGCCATGACATCATTTTCTGGAATTTTCCAAGCTGTTTAAAGGCACAGTCAACTTAGTGTATGTAAACTTCTGACCCACTGGAATTGTGATACAGTGAATTATAAGTGAAATAATCTGTAAACAATTGTTGGAAAAATTACTTGTGTCATGCACAAAGTAGATGTCCTAATCGACTTACCAAAACTATAGTTTGTTAACAAGAAATTTGTGGAGTGGTTGAAAAATGAGTTTGAATGACTCCAACCTAAGTGTATGTAAACCTCCGACTTCAATTGTATATATATATATATATATATATATATATATATATATATATATATATGCGAGGAAAGAAGCACTTTGCTCTTGCTTTCTGGATATAAAATAGGCTAAAGCGTTCTCAATAAACTGGCGGGGAAGTTTAAATGGCAAAAGCTTCTTTGGTGTGATGTGATCACATTAGCTGGTGGTAAAAATAAAATTGTGCCCAATATTTATGTTTACAATGAAATGTATTACATCAGAAGGCCCAGTTTTTCCAATCAAATGTATGAATTAAGTTACAACGTTTCCCTATCAGTCTAATTTGCATGAACATTGTGATTGGATGATAGAAGTGAGGGTTATCGAATCAGGATCAAATCCTCTGATCTCCTTGAGCTCATTAATGATAAAATGTTCATATTTAAAAATTGCTGAAAGGCCAGTCTCTTTGGCAGTGACAAGGAGTGGCAAGGAGTGGAATGTTAACTAAATAGTCTGGTACTCAGGCTAGGTGGAATGTTAACTAACTAGTCTGGTACCCAGGCTAGGTGGAATGTTAACTAACTAGACTGGTACTCAGGCTAGGAAAACACAAGTTTGGAAAGCAAATGGCTCATGCTTATTAAATGTAATGGCAAAAATGTAGATTTCCGCTTAAATAGTAACTGCTTTTAATGATCTGATAAGGACATGCATAAACTTGGTATCATTGGAAAGAACACACCTGGGAGATTCTAAGGAAATGGTCAGAACATAGACAGGAATGTCACAGTTCAGATCACAGAAGGTCAAGCACACACAAAGTAACCATTTTCTAATTTTGGACAAGCTATAAGTTAATTATTGATGAATAGAGCTGGAAACACATCAGATTGCTTCCACAACAAGTCAAAAACTTCTAGGGGGAAAATGGGATTGATAGACACAGCAGCTAGAACTTTACAGACTTTTTATAAGGGGTGTCATGTGCAGTCAAGGGACATCGCCAAGTGTCCCCTCAACCTCTCCAAAGTGTCCTAAGTATGTAAATAAGGCAATTCCACTGCTACATTGAATATGCCTAAAAGTTCTTGGTCACTATAAAAACACAATTTCTACAATATCAATCTCTCTCAAATATCCCAGTGAACCTGGGTGGTACTGGCTCCACATAATCTTCAATGACCGTATGCCTTTCTGTCCTCAGGTTAATCTCCTTCTGTTGTGCTGGTTCCAGTGCCCCTACCTCTGTTCTTCTGTCTTCTCTGTTGATGCCTAGGTGTCCTCTCTGCCCCCCCACATCTAGATGAACTGGCTGAGAGGGGAGTGGAGCCAGGGCATGCAGTGGGGGTAGTGGGAGAGGAGTGTGGCCTTTGTGGTGTGGTGGAGCTGGAACCATCAGTAGAGACAGCAGCGGGGGTTGTGGATCTGGCAGGGGAGGGTGAAGACCTTGACTGGCGGGGGCGCTTGCTGGGCGGTGGTTTTCTCCCAAACGTCATCATTTTAAAGTCATTTAGCAGACGCTCTTATCCAGAGCGACTTACAAATTGGTGCATTCAACTTAGGATAGCCAGTGGGACAACCACCCCCCTTTTTTATGGGAAGGATTACTGTTATACTATTCCAGGTATTCCTTAAAGCGGTAGGGTTTCAAGTGTCTCCGGAAGGTGGTCAGTGACTCCGCTGTCCTGGCGTCGTGAGGGAGCTTGTTCCACCATTGGGGTGCCAGAGCAGCAAATAGCTTTGACTGGGCTGAGCGGGAACTGTGCTTCCGTAGAGGTAGGGGGGCTAGCAGGCCAGAGGTGGATGAACGTAGTGCCCTCGTTTGGATGTAGGGTCTGATCAGAGCCTGAAGGTAAGGAGGTGCCGTTCCCCTCACAGCTACGTAGGCAAGCACCATGGTTTTGTAGTAGATGCGAGCCTCAACTGGAAGCCAGTGGAGTGTGCGGAGGAGCGGGGTGACATGAGAGAACTTGGGAAGGTTGAACACCAGACGGGCTGCAGCGTTCTGGATAAGAGGAGGAGAAGGATTCAGCAGGGAGGAGAAGGTGGCAAAGAGCTTCCTAGGGTTAGAGGCAGAGGCTTGAAATTTAGAGTGGTAGAAAGTGGCTGGTAGAATGGTAGAAATGAAATGAACTAAACATCTGGGAAAGCGAGAGAGCGGGGCCTCCCTCACTTACGTTTCACTGAAACACTCAAATATAACTCTCCCAACTTCCACTTTAGAAATTATAATTGTTGTAAACTACAGCGGTTCAATGTTTTCTAGGAATAGACTCTAACTTATTTTATTCAGCTAGTTAACACACTAAACATATCATTTGTGTCCGTGTCTAACGTTGTGTAAAGTTTTGGGTTAGTTTTGACAGTTTGAGTGAGTATGTCGTCAACTTATTCAGCCAGTTAGTTAGCTAGCTAGAATAGTTAGCATATTAGCTAGCCATCGCGCTCTGTCATCGAACCAACCTCTCCTCCCACGGTATGAAACACACAGAGAAAGCCAAGCTAACGTTAACTAGTCACCCATGTCTTGAATAAAAATTAAAATAAGTGTAGGTTATAAACGTACCCTTAGTAGCTACTGTTAGCTAGTTAAGTGTAAAGCTAGCTACTGAATCAATGTAGCTAGTTCGCGTCTGTCCCAACGGAGAGAAAGAGAAAGCGTCTCCAAACACAGAAGCCCGTTTAATACAAACATATCTTACCAAGCCAACAAGCTCATCCTCATCACCCTCTCTGTGGGGAATAACATGATGGAATACAGAGGGATCAATACTGCTGTCAGATACACATCATTAGAGTTGACTCATTTTACTAAACTACATTACTGGAATGGAAAAACAATATACTAGAAGATAACACCCAGACTAAACTGGGTTAGAAATTCCCTGCTGGTGACTTTCAGCATCTCCCAGCCCTCTCTCAGACTAACTCTGTACATGTCTAACTCATTCAGTAGGCTCCCCTCCCCCAATGGACATAGCACACCAGGGGGATTATAGACTGGCCCTTCACACCTGGCCAGGGGGATTATAGACTGGCCCTTCACACCTGGCCAGGGGATTATAGACAGGCCCTTCACACCTGGCCAGGGGGGTTAAAGACTGGCTCTTCACACCTGGCCAGGGGGACTGTAGACTGGCCCTTCACACCTGGCCAGGGGGGTTATAGACTGGCCCTTCACACCTGGCCAGGGGGCTTAAAGACTGGCCCTTCACACCTGGCCAGGGGGCTTAAAGACTGGCCCTTCACACCTGGCCAGGGGGACTGTAGACTGGCCCTTCACACCTGGCCAGGGGGACTGTAGACTGGCCCTTCACACCTGGCCAGGGGGATTATAGACTGGCCCTTCACACCTGGCCAGGGGGGTTATAGACTGGCCCTTCACACCTGGCCAGGGGGATTATAGACTGGCCCTTCACACCTGGCCAGGGGGATTATAGACTGGCTCTTCACACCTGGCCAGGGGGATTATAGACTGGCCCTTCACACCTGGCCAGGGGGATTATAGACTGGCTCTTCACACCTGGCCAGGGGGTTATAGACTGGCTCTTCACACCTGGCCAGGGGGTTATAGACTGGCCCCTTCACACCTGGCCAGGGGGTTATAGACTGGCCCTTCACACCTGGCCAGGGGGATTATAGACTGGCTCTTCACACCTGGCCAGGGGGGTTATAGACTGGCCCTTCACACCTGGCCAGGGGGGTTATAGACTGGCCCTTCACACCTGGCCAGGGGGGTTATAGACTGGCCCTTCACACCTGGCCAGGGGGATTATAGACTGGCTCTTCACACCTGGCCAGGGGGATTATAGACTGGCTCTTCACACCTGGCCAGGGGGGTTATAGACTGGCCCTTCACACCTGGCCAGGGGGATTATAGACTGGCTCTTCACACCTGGCCAGGGGGGTTATAGACTGGCCCTTCACACCTGGCCAGGGGGATTATAGACTGGCTCTTCACACCTGGCCAGGGGGACTGTAGACTGGCCCTTCACACCTGGCCAGGGGGACTGTAGACTGGCCCTTCACACCTGGCCAGGGGGATTATAGACTGGCCCTTCACACCTGGCCAGGGGGATTATAGACTGGCTCTTCACACCTGGCCAGGGGGTTATAGACTGGCCCTTCACACCTGGCCAGGGGGGTTATAGACTGGCTCTTCACACCTGGCCAGGGGGATTATAGACTGGCTCTTCACACCTGGCCAGGGGGGTTATAGACTGGCCCTTCACACCTGGCCAGGGGGACTGTAGACTGGCTCTTCACACCTGGCCAGGGGGGTTATAGACTGGCCCTTCACACCTGGCCAGGGGGGTTATAGACTGGCCCTTCACACCTGGCCAGGGGACTGTAGACTGGCCCTTCACACCTGGCCAGGGGGGTTATAGACTGGCCCTTCACACCTGGCCAGGGGGACTGTAGACTGGCCCTTCACACCTGGCCAGGGGGGTTATAGACTGGCCCTTCACACCTGGCCAGGTGGACTGTAGACTGGCCCTTCACACCTGGCCAGGTGAGAGAGCAGCAAGCTCACCTCTGTCAACATAGCATCTCAGAGTAGAGACAGCTAGAGAGTGCTGATCTAGGAGTAGTTTAGTTTTTTAGATCATAATCAGATT
This sequence comes from Coregonus clupeaformis, assembly GCF_020615455.1. Taxonomy (NCBI): domain Eukaryota; kingdom Metazoa; phylum Chordata; class Actinopteri; order Salmoniformes; family Salmonidae; genus Coregonus; species Coregonus clupeaformis. The sequence continues at coordinate 54,057,000 of NC_059198.1, read as the reverse complement.
ATTTGGACACTGTCTGGAGAGTGAAACACAGACAAACAGAGGTGGGAAACACACAGACACACAGAGGTGTGAAACACACAGACACACAGAGGTGTGAAACACACAGACACACAGAGGTGGGAAACACACAGACACAGAGAGGTGGGACACACACAGACAAATAGAGGTGGGAAACACACAGACACACAGAGGTGGGAAACACACAGACACACAGAGGTGGGAAACACACGGACACACAGAGGTGGGAAACACACAGACAAACAGAGGTGGGAAACACACAGACACACAGAGGTGGGAAACACACAGACACACAGAGGTGGGAAACACACAGACACACAGAGGTGGGAAACACACAGACACACAGAGGTGGGAAACACACAGACACACAGAGGTGTGAAACACACAGACAAACAGAGGTGTGAAACACACAGACACAGAGAGGTGGGAAACACACGGACACACAGAGGTGTGAAACACAGACACACAGAGGTGGGAAACACACAGACACACAGAGGTGGGAAACACACAGACACACAGAGGTGGTAAACACACAGACACACAGAGGTGGGAAACACACAGACAAACAGAGGTGGGAAACACACAGACACACAGAGGTGGGAAACACACAGACACAGAGGTGGGAAACACACAGACACACAGAGGTGGGAAACACACAGACACACAGAGGTGGGAAACACACAGACACACAGAGGTGTGAAACACAGACACACAGAGGTGGGAAACACACAGACACACAGAGGTGGGAAACACACAGACACACAGAGGTGGGAAACACACAGACACACAGAGATGTGAAACACACAGACACACAGAGGTGTGAAACACAGACAAACAGAGGTGGGAAACACACAGACACACAGAGGTGTGAAACACACAGACACACAGAGGTGTGAAACACAGACAAACAGAGGTGGGAAACACACAGACACACAGAGGTGGGAAACACACAGACACACAGAGGTGGGAAACACACAGACACACAGAGGTGGGAAACACACAGACAAATAGAGGTGGGAAACACACAGACAAACAGAGGTGGGAAACACACAGACACAGAGGTGGGAAACACACAGACAAACAGAGGTGTGAAACACACAGACACACAGAGGTGGGAAACACACAGACACACAGAGGTGGGAAACACACAGACACACAGAGGTGGGAAACACACAGACACACAGAGGTGTGAAACACACAGACACACAGAGGTGGGAAACACACAGACACAGAGGTGGGAAACACACAGACAAATAGAGGTGGGAAACACACAGACAAACAGAGGTGGGAAACACACAGACACAGAGAGGTGGGAAACACACAGACACACAGAGGTGGGAAACACACAGACACACAGAGGTGGGAAACACACAGACACACAGAGGTGTGAAACACACAGACACACAGAGGTGGGAAACACACAGACACAGAGGTGGGAAACACACAGACAAATAGAGGTGGGAAACACACAGACAAACAGAGGTGGGAAACACACAGACACAGAGAGGTGGGAAACACAGACAAACAGAGGTGGGAAACACACAGACACAGAGAGGTGGGAAACACACAGACAAACAGAGGTGGGAAACACACAGACACACAGAGGTGTGAAACACACAGACACAGAGAGGTGGGAAACACACAGACAAACAGAGGTGGGAAACACACAGACACACAGAGGTGGGAAACACACAGACAAACAGAGGTGTGAAACACACAGACACACAGAGGTGGGAAACACACAGACACACAGAGGTGTGAAACACACAGACACACAGAGGTGGGAAACACACAGACACACAGAGATGTGAAACACAGACAAACAGAGGTGGGAAACACACAGACACACAGAGATGTGAAACACACAGACACACAGAGGTGTGAAACACAGACAAACAGAGGTGGGAAACACACAGACACACAGAGGTGTGAAACACACAGACACACAGAGGTGTGAAACACAGACAAACAGAGGTGGGAAACACACAGACACACAGAGGTGTGAAACACACAGACACACAGAGGTGGGAAACACACAGACAAATAGAGGTGTGAAACACACAGACACACAGAGGTGTGAAACAGAGACACAGACGTGTGAAACACAGATACAAAGTGCAAACAGTGGGACACATAAGAGACAAAGTAGCAATGTAGCAATGGCCACAAAGTAGCAATGGCCACAAGAGTTTGATGGCCTCCCAGCAGAGGTGTAGGCAGAAATCAAATAATTTTGCTCAATCTGAGTGGGTGGCCCTGGCAGGGCCTGGCTCCCATATCTACTGGGTGAAATATCACAGTGTGACATCACAGCAGCAAGATTTGTGACCTGTTGCCACAAGAAAAGGACAACCAGTGAAGAACAAATCATGAACATGTATTGATCACATCTTTACTAATGCTGCAGAAATGTGCTTGAAAGCAGTATCCAGATCTATCGGATGTAGTGATCACAATATAGTAGACATGGAGCTGATCCTGAACTACAGGATAAGGAGGGCCGAACAGGCCTCATTAACATCGTCCGGGCTGAAGCGGAGCGGGTCGAGAGTTTCAAGTTCCTTGGTGTCCAGATCACCAACAAACTATCATGGTCCAAAAACACCAAGACAGTTGTGAAGAGGGCACGACAACACCTTTTCCCCTTCAGGAGACTGTAAAGATTTGGCATGGGTCCTCAGATCCTCAAAAAGTTATACAGCTGCACCATCGAGACCATCCTGACTGGTTGTATCACCGCCTGGTATGGCAACTGCTCTGCATCTGACCGTAAGGTGCTACAGAGGGTAGTGCGTATGGCCCAGTACATCACCAGGGCCAAGCTTCCTGCCATCTAGGACCTCTATACCAGGCGGTGTCAGAGGAAGGCCCAAAAAATTGTCAAAGACTCCAGTCACCCTAGTCATAGACTGTTCTCTCTGCTACCGCACAGCAAGCGTTACCGGAGCGCCAAATCTAGGTCCAAAAGGCTCCTTACCAGCTTCTACCCTCAAGCCATAAGACTGCTGAACAATTAATCAAATGGCCACCCAGACTATTTACATTGACCCATTGTTTTTACACTGCTGCTACTCACTGTCTATTATCTATGCATAGTCAATTTACAAATGACCTGGACTAACCTGTACCCCCACATTGACCCGGTACCGGTACCCCCTGTATATAGCCTTGTTATTACCTGGACTAACCTGTACCCACACATTGACTCGGTACCAGTACCCCCTGTATATAGCCTCGTTATTACCTAGACTAACCTGTACCCCCACATTGACCCGGTACTGGTACCCCCTGTATATAGCCTCATTATTACCTGGACTAACCTGTACCCCCACATTGACCCGGTACCGGTACCCCTGTATATAGCCTCATTATTACCTGGACTAACCTGTACCCCCACATTGACCCGGTACCGGTACCCCCTGTATATAGCCTCATTATTACCTGGACTAACCTGTACCCCCACATTGACCCGGTACCGGTACCCCTGTATATAGCCTCATTATTGTTATGCAATTGTCTTTTGTTACTTTTTGATTTGATTTGATTTGATTTTGCTTTAGTTTATTTAGTAAATATTTTCATAACTTTATTTCTTGAACTGCATTGTTGGTTAAGGGCTTGTAAGTAAGCATTTCACGGTAAGGTCTACACCTGTTGTATTCGGCGCATGTGACAAATTACATTTGATTTGATTTGATTTGATCTAGGAAAACCAAAGTTCTAAAGGCTGGGCCTAATATAGTGTATAGGAGGTCATACAATAAGTTTTGTAGTGATTCCTATGTTGTTGATGTAAAGAATATATGTTGGTCCGTGGTGTGTAATGAGAAGCAAACAGATGTTGCACTTGACATATTTATGAAATTGCTTATTCCAGTTACTAATAAGCATGCACCCATTAAGAAAATGACTGTAAAAACTGTTAAATCCCCGTGGATTGATGAGGAATTGAAAAATTGTATGGTTGAGAGGGATGAGGCAAAAGGAATGGCAAATAAGTCTGGCTGCACAACTGATTGGCAAACGTATTGCAAACTGAGAAATCATGTGACTAAACTGAATAAAAAGAAGAAGTAACTACACTATGAAACAAAGATAAATGACATAAAGAATTATAGTAAAAAGCTTTGGAGCACCTTAAATTACATTTTGGGGAAAACTCAGCTCCATCATTCATTGAATCAGATGGCTCATTCATTACAAAACCGACTGATATTGCCAACTGCTTTAATGATTTTTTCATTGGCAAGATTAGCAAACTTAGGCATGACATGCCAGCAACAAATGCTGACACTACACATCCAAGTATATCTGATCAAATTATGAAAGACAAGAATTGTAATTTTGAATTCCGTAAAGTGAGTGTGGAAGAGGTGAAAAAAGTATTGTTGTCTATCAACAATGACAAGCCACCGGGGTCTGACAACTTGGATGGAAAATTACTGAGGATAATAGTGGACGATATTTCCCATATCTTCAATTTAAGCCTACTAGAAAGTGTGTGCCCTCAGGCCTGGAGGGAAGCTAAAGTCATTCCACTACCTAAGAATAGTAAAGCCCCCTTTACTGGCTCAAATAGCCGACCAATCAGCCTGTTACCAACCCTTAGTAAAGTTTTAGAAAAAATGGTGCTTGACCGGATACAATGCTATTTTACAGTAAACAAATTGACAAGCATGCTTATAGGGAAGGACATTGAACAAGCACAGCACTTACACAAATGACTGATGATTGGCTGAGAGAAATTGATGATAAAAAGATTGTGGGGGATGTTTTGATAGATGTCATTGCGGCTTTTGACATTATAGATCATAGTCTGCTGCTGGAAAAACGTATGTGTTATGGCTTTACACCCCCTGCTATATTGTTGATAAAGAGTTACCTGTCTAACAGAACACAGAGGGTGTTCTTTAATGGAAGCCTCTCCAACATCATCCAGGTAGAATCAGGAATTCCCCAGGGCAGCTGTCTAGGCCCCTTACTTTTTTCAATCTTTACTATCAACATGCCATTGGCTCTGAGTAAAGACTGTGTGTCTATGTATGCTGATGACTCAACACTATACACGTCAGCTACTACAGCGACTGAAATGACTGCAACACTTAACAAAGAGCTGGAGTTAGTTTCAGAATGGGTGGCAAGGAATAAGTTAGCGCTAAATATTTCAAAAACTAAAAGCATTGTATTTGGGACAAATCATTCACTAAACCCTGAACCTCAAATACATTTTGTAATGAATAATGTGGAAATTGAGCAAGTTGAGGTGACTAAACTGCTTGGAGTAACCCTGGATTGTAAACTGTCAAGGTCAAAACATATTGATACAACAGTAGCTAAGATGGGGAGAAGTCCGTCCATAATAAAGCGCTCTTCTGCCTTCTTAACAGCACTATCAACAAGGCAGGTCCTACAGGCCCTAGTTTTGTTGCACCTGGACTACTGTTCAGTCGTGTGGTCAGATGCAACAAAGAGGGACTTAGGAAATTTGCAATTGGCTCAGAACAGGGCAGCACGGCTGGCCCTTGGATGTACACAGAGAGCTAACATTAATAATATGCATGTCAATCTCTCCTGGCTCAAAGTAGAGGAGAGATTGACTTCATCACTACTGGTATTTGTGAGAGGTATTGACATGTTGAAAGCACAGAGCTGTCTGTTTAAACTACTAGCACACAGCTCAGACACCCACGCATACCCCACAAGACATGCCACCAGAGATCTCTTCACAGTCCCCAAGTCCAGAACAGACTATGGGAGGCGCACAGTACTACATAGAGCCATGACTACATGGAACTCTATTCCACATCAAGTAACTGATGCAAGCAGTAGAATCAGATTTAAAAAAACAGATGAAAATACACCTTATGGAACAGCGGGGACTGTGAAGCAACACAAACATAGGCATAGATAGATAGATAGATAGATAGATAGATAGATAGATAGATAGATAGATAGATAGATAGATAGATAGACAGACAGACAGACAGACAGACAGACAGACAGACAGAGAGACAGACAGACAGACAGACAGACAGACAGACAGACAGACAGACAGACAGACAGAGTGTGTGTGTGTGTGTGTGTGTGTGTGTGTGTGTGTGTGTGTGTGTGTGTGTGTGTGTGTGTGTGTGTGTGTGTGTGTGTGTGTGTGTGTGTGTGTGTGTGTGTGTGTGTGTGTGTGTGTGTGTGTGTGTGTGTGTGTGTGTGTGTGTGTCCGTCACACTAAAAGACACGGAGACCCAGAAACATGTGTGTCTTTATTCTTCTAGCTGACAGAAACACCAACAGAACACAAGACTGATCCCTGTGGAAGTCTCTAATCCAGAGCTCAGGCCAAAAGTAGTGCACTATGTAGGGAATAGGGTGATATACAGTAGTAGACTAGAATACTGGAGTACCTAGGCCTGTGAAACAGGGGCTAAGGGTCGATTTAGGATTCAAACACATTTCATTTTATTCATTAGTCTGACTGATTTCTGAGGGTAGATTTTCCTGTTTTTGGTGTATTTCTAAAGTCTGTAAAGTATTTATAATATTTTTGACCCCATAATCACAGCTCCTCTATTACCTGTAATATGGTATCACTGCTCCTCTATTACCTGTAATATGGTATCACTGCTCCTCTATTACCTGTAATATGGTATCGCTGCTCCTCTGTTAGCTGTAATATGGTATCACTGCTCCTCTATTACCTGTAATATGGTATCACTGCTCCTCTGTTAGCTGTAATATGGTATCACTGCTCCTCTGTTAGCTGTAATATGGTATCACTGCTCCTCTGTTAACTGTAATATGGTATCACTGCTCCTCTGTTAGCTGTAATATGGTATCACTGCTCCTCTGTTAGCTGTAATATGGTATCACTGCTCCTCTGTTAACTGTAATATGGTATCGCTGCTCCTCTGTTAGCTGTAATATGGTATCGCTGCTCCTCTGTTAGCTGTAATATGGTATCACTGCTCCTCTGTTAGCTGTAATATGGTATCGCTGCTCCTCTGTTAACTGTAATATGGTATCACTGCTCCTCTGTTAGCTGTAATATGGTATCACTGCTCCTCTGTTAGCTGTAATGCAGTTGAAGTCGGAGATTTACATACACTTAGGTTGGAGTCATTAAAGCTCGTTTTTCAACCACTCCACAAATTTCTTGTTAACAAGCTATCGTTTTTGCAAGTCTACTTTGTGAATGACACAAGTCATTTTTCCAACAATTGTGTACAGACAGATTATTTCACTTACAATTCACTGTATCACAATTCCAGTGGGTCAGAAGTTTACATACACTAAGTTGACTGTGCCTTTAAACAGCTTGGAAAATTCCAGAAAATTATGTCATGGCTTTAGAAGCTTATTATAGGCTAATTGACATAATTTGAGTCAATTGGAGGTGTACCTGTGGATGTATTTCAAGGCCTACCTTCAAACACAGTGCCTCTTTGCTTGACATCATGGGAAAATCAAAAGAAATCAGCCAAGACCTCAGAAAAGAAATTGTAGCAAATAAGAAGCCACTGCTCCAAAACCGCCATAAAAAAGCCAGACTACGGTTTGCAACTGCACATGGGGACAAAGATCGTACTTTTTGGAGAAATGCCCTCTGGTCTGATGAAACAAAAATAGAACTGTTTGGCCATAATGACCCTCGTTATGTTTGAAGGAAAAAGGGGGATGCTTGCAAGCCGAAGAACACCATCCCAACGTGAAGCACGGGGATGGCAGCATCATGCTGTGGGGGTGTTTTGCTGCAGGAGGGACCGGTGCACCTCACAAAATAGATGGCATCATGAAGAAGGAAAATTATGTGGATATATTGAAGCAACATCTCAAGACATCAGTCAGGAAGTTAAAGCTTGGTCGCATCTCCACCAGCGCCGTTCCTTCCTCTCTCCTGTCTCAATCTTTTTTTCCTTGTCATTGCACCCAACACGTCATCACGCAACAGACGTCATCAGAGCGCGCAACAGAACCGTGTACTGCCTACACTCGGTTTGTTGTTTTTATGAAATCGTTTTTAAATCATAGCTAAAGTTTGCATTGCTACTGATTCCGCGACGCGGTCAGCCTTTACGGCTGGGACCACAAGTTTGTGTCCCAGATTCCTGGTTACCAACAACGACGAGATGACCTACAGAGAGGAGCAAGCTGAAAGTTGGATGTCTCTCATGGCTTCGCTCACCCCTGGATGTACCACCTGCCAGTACCTGAGCCAGAGAGTCGCTGAGCTGGAAGGGAGAGTATCTGTCTTGCGCCAGATCAAGGAGGACGAGGATTTCCTGGACTCCATGGTTGCACAAACCACCTCCAAAATCGATGACGTCACCTGCCCCTGGCTCGGCACCTCCACTTCTGGGGAGCCTGTAATGGAGAAACTCCATTCGGTTCCCTTAAATGAGCCATGGCCCAGGCTAGGAGCTAATCCGAAGGGCCCGGTCTGTTCCACCCCTTCTGCTCCGCCTCAGGATGCCTGGATTGCTGTCCGGGGAGTAAAGCACTCCAGGAAACGGAATCCATCAAATGTTTCGGATGTGCTACAATTGGGGAGGAGATTCAAGGTCTATTTCTTCGGGACAATTTCCATCTTAACAGGTATGGCTCCAGCATCCTCTCCACCAACATGTCATCTTAACAGGTATGGCTCCAGCATCCTCTCCACCAACATGTCATCTTAACAGGTATGGCTCCAGCATCCTCTCCACCAACATGTCATCTTAACAGGTATGGCTCCAGCATCCTCTCCACCAACATGTCATCTTAACAGGTATGGCTCCAGCATCCTCTCCAACATGTCATCTTAACAGGTATGGCTCCATCATCCTCTCCACCAACATGTCTCTTACTCTTGCCTCATGTAGCGCCTTTGATACCTGACGTTGTGTATTTTCGGGGGTTGACTTTTGGGATTGTACGCTCCCCTATCAGACTATGTTCAATGCTCCTCTCCTAGTTTCATTAATTAGTCCCTCAATTGCAAATATGGAACAAACTTCCGCTAACAACCTTTCTGCAATTCCTAGATTATTGTCCAATCACCGTATTGCGAATACTACTTACATGCAGAGAGGTATTGTTAGTAGTAATCTTGTCCCCATAAAATGGAGCTCTGTCAATAGCCCGAAAAATTGTTTATTGCTCATTCAGTGCAGCTTCAGGTGCTACCTTGGATACTCCATCTGATATGAATTCCCGTAGCAATGGCATTGGAATAATTCATTTGAATGCTAGAAGCCTGATCCAAAAGTTGGACTTTATTGAAATGTTGGTCTCAAAATCAAATGTTGATGTACTGATTGTATCTGAATCGTGGCTGTGTGATTCTGTGCCTGATTCAGATGTTCAGTTGATAGGGTACAATATTTATAGAGCTGATAGAGTTGGTAGAGGTGGTGGTATCGCGATTTATGTAAAATGCTGCTTAAATGTTTCTGTGTCCATATCAACCTCTGTCCCAAAGCAATATGAATGTCTAGTTTTAAATGTGGTACTTGGTAATAATGCTAATTTAACTCTAGCTGGGGTATATCGCCCCCCAGCTCCTCCTTGTACTCTATGCAAACTATCTGATATACTGTCTGACTATGCAAACTCTCTGAATTACTGATTTTGGGAGATTTTAACCTGGATTGGCTTTCACCAGTATCCGATAAATTAAAAGATATTTGTACTGAGCTAAATCTGACTCAGCTGATAACTAAACCAACCAACTTTAAGAATCCAGTCAAATCTACTCTACTAGACATTATTCTAAAAATACCCCCCATAAATACACAGCCAGTGGGGGTTTTCAAATGATATCAGTGACCACTGCTCTATTGCTTGTATTAGAGATACCAGGCTGAAACACTCTGATCCCTGTATAATCTCTAAGAGAAATTATAAACATTTCTCACAGCAAGCTTTTATCCTTGACTTATATCACTCTGAGCTTTTATCCACTTGCTGCTTTCTGGACCCGGTTTTAGCCCTTGCTTTTTTCTCTTCTATTGTTCCCTCTATGTCTGATAAACACGCCCCGCTTCAGAAGCACAGAGTAAGAAACCGAACCAGTTCTTGGTTCTCTCCTGAATTGTCAGGTCTTTTTCTGTCTTTTTTCTGGGCCTTGGCGAGGAAAACAGGTACTCCAGCTGATTGGCTGTTTTTTTAGGCAATTGAGAAATAAATGTACTGCAGCTGTCAAAAAGGCAAAATCAAATAACTTCCTTAATGCTATGACAGATTCTGCAGGAGATCCTGCAAAATTCTGGAAAACCGTTAATTCACTGAAACGGGGGAATTCTGCTGTTTCTCTTCCTAAGCAAATTATCTCAGACTCCTGTATTCTAAGTGAAAAAAATTATATTTGTGATGCTTTTAATAAGCATTTCATCTCTGCTGGTTTTTTATTTGAAAAGAAAAGTGGCCATTGTGGTACTGGCCAGTTAGTTGATTTTTCGTCTTGCTTTTCAACCGTTACTCTGAAAAATGGTAACCCTGTTTTTAGTTTCCAGAAAATAACTGAAGCAGAGGTTCTAGCTGCCCTGTGTGCCATTGATACTAAGAAATCCTTAGGCGCTGACAATTTAGACCCATACTTACTTAAGTGTGCTGCACCTATCATTGCTGGTTCAGTGACACACATTTTTTATCTAACATTAAGCACAGGAAATATCCCTAAGGTATTGAAAGCAGCTTTTGTTCTGCCATTACATAAGGGAGGTGACGGTAGTGATTTGGATAACTATCGACCCATCTCTAGGCTCCCTTGTCTGGCAAAGATCCTAGAATCTATAGTCAACAAACAGTTAAAATCTTTTCTTTCTGTTAACAGTATTTTTAGCCCCAATCAATCTGGTTTTAGATCTAAACACAGTACCACATCGGCCACTATGCTTGTTGTAAATGATATTGCAAATGCCTTAGATGATAGAAAGCACTGTGCTGCGTTGTTTGTAGATTTGTCAAAAGCTTTTGACACTGTAGACCATGCTATCCTTTTGAGTAAGCTGTCATCTATAGGACTGGGCACTGATGCCTGTCGATGGTTTTATGACTATCTTAAAGATAGAACTCAGGCCGTCATGGTCGACGGGGTCAAGTCTGACCCCTTACAGTTACTTAAAGGGGTCCCTCAGGGTTCAATAATTGGCCCACTATTGTTCTCACTTTATATAAACAACATTGGTGATGATGTCAGATATTGTAAATTCCATTTATATGCAGATGACCCAGTGATATACTCTATCGCTCCAACAGCGGACCAAGCTTTAATGCAGTTGGATACTACAGGGGTCTCTTTTACAGCTTAAACTCTTTCTTTTAAAAAACATGTTACTGAATTGGGAAAAAAGCTCAAATTCAAGATAGTGTTCCTTTACAGAAACAGGGCTTGTCTGTCCTCCGTAAATAGAAAACAAATTGTGCAGGCTACTTTTATGTCCGTTTTAGATTATGGTGATATTATCTATATGCATGCATCGGCAAACACATTAAAACCACTGGATGCTATTTACCATTGTGCACTCAGGTTTATCACGGGTGATAGTTACAAAACTCATCACTGTATCCTATATCAACATGTGGGTTGGGCCTCTCTATCTGTGAGGCGAGAGCAACATGCTCTCTTGTTTATTTATAAAGCACTTCTTTTAAAACTACCTCCATATATATCATCATTAATTTCCACTAGATTTACTAATTTTAAAACCAGATCACAGATGTGGATTACATTAGAGACTCCTGTGGTCTCCACAGAGTTGGGTAGGACTGCCTTCAGTTCCTTTGCACCTTATTTATGGAACAAACTGCAGATCCAACTTAAGTTAGACACTCTGGTGTCCCTTGCCCATTTTAAAAATGTTATGGAGGATCAATATGATGTTGTTTGTGATTGTATCTGTTGAATTGTGTTTTTGTTTTGTATGTTTGAAATGTTCTTCTCTGTTTGTCTAAAACTGTACATGTCAACATGTTTACACAGGGCACAGCCGTAAAAGAGATCCAGGTCTCAGTCTGTTTTTCCATGTTAAAATAAAGATAAAAATAAATAAATGGGACAATGACCACAAGCAAACTTCCAAAGTTGTGGCAAAATGGCTTAAGGACAACAAAGTCAAGGTATTGGAGTGGCCATCACAAAGGCCTGACCTCAATCCTATAGAACATTTGTGGGCAGAAATGAAAAAGCGTGTGCGAGCAAGGAGGCCTACAAACCTGACTCAGTTACACCAGCTCTGTCAGGTGGAATGGGCCAAAATTCACCCAACTTATTGTCGGAAGCTTGTGGAAGGCTAAGTTAAACAATTTAAAGGCAATGCTACCAAATACTAATTGAGTGTATGTAATAATAATAATAATAATAATAATAATATGCCATTTAGCAGACGCTTTTATCCAAAGCGACTTACAGTCGTGCGTGCATACATTTTTGTGTATGGGTGGTATGTAAACTTCTGACCCACTGGAAATGTGATGAAATAAATAAAAGCTGAAATAAATAATTCTCTCTACTATTATTCTGACATTTCACATTCTTAAAATAAAATGGTGATCCTAACTAACCTAAGACAGGGAATTTGTACTAGGATTAAATGTCAGGTACTTGGCTAAGGTGTATGTAAACTTCCGACTTCATCTGTATATACCGTACAGTACTTGAGGTAAGTTGAGGTAATTGAGGTATGTAAATTACCGCGATATACCTCAATTACCTCGACTAACCGGTGCCCCCGTACATTGACTTTGTACCGGTACCCCCTGTACATAGCCTCGCTACTGTTATTTTATTTTACTGCTGCTCTTTAATTATTTGCTATTTTTATTTTTTACTTATCTATTTTTTACTTAACACTTTTTTTTATTTTCTTAAAACTGCATTGTTGTTAAGGGCTTGTAAGTAAGCATTTCACTGTTGCATGTGGCAAATAAAATTTTATTTGCTCCTCTATAACCTGTAATACTGTATCACTGCTCCTCTATTACCTGTAATACGGTATCAAGGCTCCTCTATTATCTGTAATAGGGTATCACTGCTCCTCTGTTACATTTTGTAATATGGTATCACTGCTCCTCTATTACCTGTAGTATGGTATCACTACTCCTCTATTACCTGTAATACGGTATCACTGCTCCCCTATTACCTGTAATACGGTATCACTACTCCTCTATTACCTGTAATACGGTATCACTGCTCCTCTATTACCTGTAATAATGTATTACTGCTCCTCTATTACCTGTAATTCGGTATCACTGCTCCTCTATTACCTGTAATACTGTATCGCTGCTCCTCTATTACCTGTAGTATGGTATCACTGCTCCTCTATTACCTGTAATACTGTATCACTGCTCCTCTATTACCTGTAATACTGTATTACTGCTCCTCTATTACCTGTAATTCGGTATCACTGCTCCTCTATTACCTGTAATTCGGTATCACTGCTCCTCTATTACCTGTAATATGGTATCACTGCTCCTCTATTACCTGTAATAATGTATTACTGCTCCTCTATTACCTGTAATACGGTATCACTGCTCCTCTATTACCTGTAATACGGTATCACTGCTCCTCTATTACCTGTAGTATGGTATCACTGCTCCTCTATTACCTGTAATACGGTATCACTGCTCCTCTATTACCTGTAATACGGTATCACTGCTCCTCTATTACCTGTAATATGGTATCACTGCTCCTCTATAACCTGTAATACGGTATCACTGCTCCTCTATTACCTGTAATACGGTATCACTGCTCCTCTATTACCTGTGATACGGTATCACTGCTCCTCTATTACCTGTAATACGGTATCACTGCTCCTCTATTACCTGTAGTACGGTATCACTGCTCCTCTATTACCTGATATAGAGTACCACAGTATAAGTCATAACACCCATAAAACCTAGAAGTCAAACAGGGAAATGGTTCTTATCGTTTTTCCACCATTAATTTTTCCCATAGGGGATTTTAGAAACACTTAAAACAAGGGCTGTGTTTCGTGTAGGCTTACCCTGGCGTGACTTTTTGATAATCGATCTCTCTAGGACAAGGTGACTTCTATCAATATATTCGCCTTTATTTACCCACCCCAAAATGAAATGCTAATTAGTTGCTAATGTGGCTATCATAAAGAACTACAAATGCCATGATGATCTGGAATAGACTGCCGAATTGAGGCAAAGGTAAGAATCTCTGGATTATCTATCTAATGTTAGCTAAATGTAGTAATGAATAAATTGGCTACATTTCTTTAAATGGACAATTCCGTGAACTGTCTTGTTTAAGTTTTGAATTGACACAATACCTGTTAGCAAAGGTGTCAGCTAGAGATGACGTGTAGGAGCTTGCAGGGATTTGTAGTTTTGCATGATGTCTACTTTTATGCTAATTAGCATTTTTTAGAATCTGAGAGTAAAAAGAGCCGAATATATTGATAAGTCACCTTGTCCTGGAGAGATATACATAGTTATCAAAACGTCACGCCAAGGTAAGCCTACATGAAACACAGCCCTTATTTTAAGAGTTTCTCAAATCCCCTATGACAAAAATGAATGGTGGAAAAACGATTTGAACCATTTCCCTGTTTGACCACTAGGTTTTATGGGTATTATGACACCTCCACTGTGGAGCTCTATACGGTATCACTGGTCCTCTATTCTGTGTAGTTTGGGATAAACAGATGATTCATAGGTGAATGTAACATACACAGTGTTCCACAGGTCAATAGTTACTATGACAACTGACTGACATCCCTCTCATTCAGGGTTAGAAGTCTCTGATTGGACAATAGTTCATGAAGGGTTTCTGACATCACTAAAACCTTTCCTCCATTGACACAGGAAATCTTATTGATGTCAAAGTCTCTGTGAGACCATATTAGATCCAGTGTTCAGTAGATCCAGTCTGCAGTAGATCCAGTCTGCAGTAGATCCACTCTGCAGTAGATCCAGATTGCAGTAGTTCCAGACTGCAGTAGGTCCACTGTTCAGTAGATCCAGTCTGCAGTAGATCCAGACTGCAGTAGATCCAGACTGCAGTAGTTTCAGTCTGCAGTAGATCCAGTGTTCAGTAGATCCAGACATCAGTAGATTCAGCTTGCAGTAGATCAAGACTACAGTAGATCCAGATTGCAGTAGGTCAAGACTGCAGTAGATCCAGTGTTCAGTAGATTCAGTCTTCAGTGGATCCAGTGTTCAGTAGATCCAGTGTCAAGTAGATTCAGACTGCAGTAGATCCAGATTGCAGTAGATCTAGACTGCAGTAGATTCAGTCTGCAGTAGATCCAGTGTTCAGTAGATCCAGACAGAAGTAGATCCAGCTTGCAGTAGATCAAGACTGCAGTAGATCCAGTATTCAGTAGATCCAGTGTTCAGTAGATCCAAACTGCAGTAGATCCAGAGTACAGTATATCCGGACTGCAGTAGCTTCAGTGTTCAGTAGATCCAGACTGCAGTAGATCCAGTGTTCAGTAGATCCAGCCTTCAGTAGATCCAGACTGCAGTAGATCCAGTGTTCAGTAGATCCAGACTGCAGTAGATCCAGAGTACAGTAGATCCGGACTGCAGTAGATTCAGTGTTCAGTAGAACCAGACTGCAGTAAATCCAGTGTTTAGTAGATCCAGCCTTCAGTAGATCCAGCGTTCAGTAGATCCAGTGTTCAGTAGATCCAGACTGCAGTAGTTCCAGATTGCAGTAGATCCAGTGTTCAGTAGATCCAGTGTTCAGTAGATCCAGACTGCAGTAGTTCCAGTGTTCAGTAGATCCAGACTGCAGTAGATCCAGTGTTCAGTAGATCCAGACTGCAGAAGATGGGGGGTGTTCTGATAACTGTATGACACTGCAACAAGAGGCAAGAAGAGGGTAACCATGGAAACAAAGCACCTCTCTCCTTTTCTTTCTCTATCTTACTCCACCCACTCTCTCTATGTCTCACTCTCTCTCTGTCTCACTCTCTCTCTGTCTCACTCTCTCTCTGTCTCACTCTCTCTCTGTCTCACTCTCTCTGTCTCACTCTCTCTGTCTCACTCTCTCTCTGTCTCACTCTCTCTCTGTCTCACTCTCTCTCTGTCTCACTCTCTCTCTCTCACTCTCTCTCTGTCTCACTCTCTCTCTGTCTCACTCTCTCTGTCTCACTCTTTCTGTCTCACTCTCTTTCTTACTCTCTCTCTTTACCTCTCCCTCTGACTTTCTTTCTCTCTCCCTATCTGTCTATCATCTGAATTTCTCACCCTCTCTCTTTCTCTCTCTCTATGTGAAAACGCAGCTTGTTGATTCCTTGCTCTGATTGGCCACGCCCTGTGAGGCGTCAGCCAACAGAGGCCAGTAGCCATGGTAACATCTCCTCAGTGACCCCATCAAAACCTGTGACATCACATCCTGTTGGTCAGACGGTGGTGATCTGGTCCACCACCCTGGTGCTGTCAACCATCTCCACACACTCCACTTCCTCTCTAAGCCCCTCCCCTTCCCCTCTGTCTCCCTGTCTACTTCCTGTCTTCTTGGCGGGCGGCAGGAAGGTGAGCAGTGTGGGAAGGAAGGCCAAGGCATGGAGCGCTGAACAGAATGCCGTCAGCACTAGGCAACGGAACAGCGAGCGGGTCAGGTTGGAGCGGACGGCGGCCAGAGGGAGCAGCGCTGCGGTGTAGCAGATCAACGTCTGTAGAGAGGGGACGCCATGTCTCTCCAACGCCAGTCTGACCCACACGGTCCGGCTGTCCCCCCGGCCAGAGGAGAATGTGGCCAGTAGAGGACCACAGCAGTCTGCAGAGTGACCCAGCGCTGAGATCAGACATAACACAGACACACAGTCCAGCTCCACGCCCCAAAGAGTCATGAAGCCCAGAACACCAAACTGAACAGAGAGGAGGGTGAGACTGAGCCACACGGCCACTAGGGGCTCCACCACTGCTAGAGAGGACAGACCCAGCAGGAACAACACCGCCATGAGGGAGTGGCGCAGAGGAGAGCTCACCGCTGCAGCATACCTAGAGAGAGAAGGAGAGAAACAGAGAGAGAAGGAGAGAAAGAGAAAGAGAGAAACAGAGAGAGGAGGAGTGAAAGGAAGAGAAATGGAAAGAAAGGAAGATAGATGAAGAGAAAAAGAGGTAGAGAGAGAGAAGAGGGAGAGGGAAAGAGGAGCAGAGAGAGACAGAAAGACAGGTAGAGACGGGGAGAGGGAAAGAAGAGGAGAGAGAGACAGAAAGACAGGTAAAGAGGGGGAGAGGGAAAGAGGAGAGAGAGAGAGAGAGAAAGACAGGTAAAGAGGGGGAGAGGGAAAGAGGAGAGAGAGAGAGACAGAAAGACAGGTAGAGAGGGGGAGAGGGAAAGAGGAGAGAGAGAGAGAGAGAGAGACAGAAAGACAGGTAAAGAGGGGGAGAGGGAAAGAGGAGAGAGAGAGAGAGAGAGAGACAGAAAGACAGGTAAAGAGGGGGAGAGGGAAAGAGGAGAGAGAGAGACAGAAAGACAGGTAGAGAGGGGGGAGAGGAGGAGAGAGAGACAGAAAGACAGGTAGAGAGGGGAGAGAGGGAAAGAGGAGAGAGAGAGACAGAAAGACAGGTAGAGAGGGGGGAGAGGGAAAGAGGAGAGAGAGAGACAGAAAGACAGGTAGAGAGGGGGGAGAGGAGGAGAGAGAGACAGAAAGACAGGTAGAGAGGGGGAGAGAAAGAGGAGGAGAGAGAGACAGAAAGACAGGTAGAGAGGGGGAGAGGGAAAGAGGAGAGAGAGAGAGAGAGAGAGACAGGTAGAGAGGGGGGAGAGGGGGAGAGGGGGAGAGGAGGAGAGAGAGACAGAAAGACAGGTAGAGAGGGGGGAGAGGGAAAGAGGAGGAGAGAGAGACAGAAAGACAGGTAGAGGGGGGGAGAGGAGGAGAGAGAGACAGAAAGACAGGTAGAGGGGGGGAGAGAAAGAGGAGGAGAGAGAGACAGAAATACAGGCAGGCAAGATTAGTGTGCCGACCAGTTGAGGCTCTCTCACACACATCCGCACACACAAACACACACACACACACAAACACGCACTCACACACACATACACACGCACACACACACAAACGCACCCACATGCACACAAACACACACACACCTGACCCACCTGTCCAGGTAGACGAAGGAGGGGTTGAAGATGAGAAATCGGACCCGTGATGTCAGAGACAGACGCCTCAGCGTGTCTAACAGGACGGACATCTCCTCCCTCTTGTTCTCCGTTGTCTTGGCAACCAGGAAGACACGTGATGCGGCCATCTCTGGCTCCTCCCCTTCATTGCGCTCAGCGAAGATGATGTCATCGGCGAAATGAGCGAATTGCGGCTGGCGAAGGAAGGAGAGGCGGAGCATCCGCGTAAAGCTATCACGTGATTGGCTGGTAGTGGAGAGGTTCCGTTCTGTCAGGAAATCCAGGTAGCTCTCCAGCCAGCTGATTCGCTGGAACCCTTTAACAATAATAACAATTATATTCATATACCAATAGTAATATTTATACAACACATTTCATAAAATACAATACTCAAAAAGTTCTACAGCTGCACCATCGAGAGCATCCTGACTGGTTGTATCACTGCTTGGTATGGCACCTGCTCGGTATCCAACTGTAAGGCACTACAGACGGTAGTGCGTACGGCCCAGTACATCACTGGGGCTGAGCTTCCTGCCATCCAGGACCTCTATACCAGGCGGTGTCAGAGGAAGGCCCTAAAGATTGTCGAAGACTCCAGCCACCCTAGTCATAGACTGTTCTCTCTGCGACTTCACAGCAAGTGGTACTGGAGCGTCAAGTCTGGAACCAAAAAGCTCCTTAACAGCTTCTACCCCCAAGCCATAAGACTGCTGAACAGCTAATCATGGCTACCCAGACTATTAGCAGCTTCTACCCCCAAGCCATAAGACTGCTGAACAGCTAATCATGGCTACCCAGACTATTAACAGCTTCTACCCCCAAGCCATTAGACTGCTGAACAGCTAATCATGGCTACCCAGACTATTAGCAGCTTCTACCCCCAAGCCATAAGACTGCTGAACAGCTAATCATGGCTACCCAGACTATTAGCAGCTTCTACCCCCAAGCCATTAGACTGCTGAACAGCTAATCATGGCTACCCAGACTATTAGCAGCTTCTACCCCCAAGCCATAAGACTGCTGAACAGCTAATCATGGCTACCCAGACTATTAGCAGCTTCTACCCCCAAGCCATAAGACTGCTGAACAGCTAATCATGGCTACCCAGACTATTAGCAGCTTCTACCCCCAAGCCATAAGACTGCTGAACAGCTAATCATGGCTACCCAGACTATTAACAGCTTCTACCCCCAAGCCATTAGACTGCTGAACAGCTAATCATGGCTACCCAGACTATTAGCAGCTTCTACCCCCAAGCCATAAGACTGCTGAACAGCTAATCATGGCTACCCAGACTATTAGCAGCTTCTACCCCCAAGCCATTAGACTGCTGAACAGCTAATCATGGCTACCCAGACTATTAGCAGCTTCTACCCCCAAGCCATAAGACTGCTGAACAGCTAATCATGGCTACCCAGACTATTAGCAGCTTCTACCCCCAAGCCATAAGACTGCTGAACAGCTAATCATGGCTACCCAGACTATTAGCAGCTTCTACCCCCAAGCCATTAGACTGCTGAACAGCTAATCATGGCTACCCAGACTATTAGCAGCTTCTACCCCCAAGCCATAAGACTGCTGAACAGCTAATCATGGCTACCCAGACTATTAGCAGCTTCTACCCCCAAGCCATTAGACTGCTGAACAGCTAATCATGGCTACCCAGACTATTAGCAGCTTCTACCCCCAAGCCATTAGACTGCTGAACAGCTAATCATGGCTACCCAGACTATTAGCAGCTTCTACCCCCAAGCCATTAGACTGCTGAACAGCTAATCATGGCTACCCAGACTATTAGCAGCTTCTACCCCCAAGCCATTAGACTGCTGAACAGCTAATCATGGCTACCCAGACTATTAGCAGCTTCTACCCCCAAGCCATTAGACTGCTGAACAGCTAATCATGGCTACCCAGACTATTAGCAGCTTCTACCCCCAAGCCATTAGACTGCTGAACAGCTAATCATGGCTACCCAGACTATTAGCAGCTTCTACCCCCAAGCCATTAGACTGCTGAACAGCTAATCATGGCTACCCAGACTATTAGCAGCTTCTACCCCCAAGCCATTAGACTGCTGAACAGCTAATCATGGCTACCCAGACTATTAGCAGCTTCTACCCCCAAGCCATTAGACTGCTGAACAGCTAATCATGGCTACCCAGACTATTAGCAGCTTCTACTCCCAAGCCATTAGACTGCTGAACAGCTAATCATGGCTACCCAGACTATTAGCAGCTTCTACCCCCAAGCCATTAGACTGCTGAACAGCTAATCATGGCTACCCAGACTATTAGCAGCTTCTACCCCCAAGCCATTAGACTGCTGAACAGCTAATCATGGCTACCCAGACTATTAGCAGCTTCTACCCCCAAGCCATTAGACTGCTGAACAGCTAATCATGGCTACCCAGACTATTAGCAGCTTCTACCCCCAAGCCATTAGACTGCTGAACAGCTAATCATGGCTACCCAGACTATTAGCAGCTTCTACCCCCAAGCCATTAGACTGCTGAACAGCTAATCATGGCTACCCAGACTATTAGCAGCTTCTACCCCCAAGCCATTAGACTGCTGAACAGCTAATCATGGCTACCCAGACTATTAGCAGCTTCTACCCCCAAGCCATTAGACTGCTGAACAGCTAATCATGGCTACCCAGACTATTAGCAGCTTCTACCCCCAAGCCATTAGACTGCTGAACAGCTAATCATGGCTACCCAGACTATTAGCAGCTTCTACCCCCAAGCCATTAGACTGCTGAACAGCTAATCATGGCTACCCAGACTATTAGCAGCTTCTACCCCCAAGCCATTAGACTGCTGAACAGCTAATCATGGCTACCCAGACTATTAGCAGCTTCTACCCCCAAGCCATTAGACTGCTGAACAGCTAATCATGGCTACCCAGACTATTAGCAGCTTCTACCCCCAAGCCATTAGACTGCTGAACAGCTAATCATGGCTACCCAGACTATTAGCAGCTTCTACCCCCAAGCCATTAGACTGCTGAACAGCTAATCATGGCTACCCAGACTATTAGCAGCTTCTACTCCCAAGCCATTAGACTGCTGAACAGCTAATCATGGCTACCCAGACTATTAGCAGCTTCTACCCCCAAGCCATTAGACTGCTGAACAGCTAATCATGGCTACCCAGACTATTAGCAGCTTCTACCCCCAAGCCATTAGACTGCTGAACAGCTAATCATGGCTACCCAGACTATTAGCAGCTTCTACCCCCAAGCCATTAGACTGCTGAACAGCTAATCATGGCTACCCAGACTATTAGCAGCTTCTACCCCCAAGCCATTAGACTGCTGAACAGCTAATCATGGCTACCCAGACTATTAGCAGCTTCTACCCCCAAGCCATTAGACTGCTGAACAGCTAATCATGGCTACCCAGACTATTAGCAGCTTCTACCCCCAAGCCATTAGACTGCTGAACAGCTAATCATGGCTACCCAGACTATTAGCAGCTTCTACCCCCAAGCCATTAGACTGCTGAACAGCTAATCATGGCTACCCAGACTATTAGCAGCTTCTACCCCCAAGCCATTAGACTGCTGAACAGCTAATCATGGCTACCCAGACTATTAGCAGCTTCTACCCCCAAGCCATTAGACTGCTGAACAGCTAATCATGGCTACCCAGACTATTAGCAGCTTCTACCCCCAAGCCATTAGACTGCTGAACAGCTAATCATGGCTACCCAGACTATTAGCAGCTTCTACCCCCAAGCCATTAGACTGCTGAACAGCTAATCATGGCTACCCAGACTATTAGCAGCTTCTACCCCCAAGCCATTAGACTGCTGAACAGCTAATCATGGCTACCCAGACTATTAGCAGCTTCTACCCCCAAGCCATTAGACTGCTGAACAGCTAATCATGGCTACCCAGACTATTAGCAGCTTCTACCCCCAAGCCATTAGACTGCTGAACAGCTAATCATGGCTACCCAGACTATTAGCAGCTTCTACCCCCAAGCCATTAGACTGCTGAACAGCTAATCATGGCTACCCAGACTATTAGCAGCTTCTACCCCCAAGCCATTAGACTGCTGAACAGCTAATCATGGCTACCCAGACTATTAGCAGCTTCTACCCCCAAGCCATTAGACTGCTGAACAGCTAATCATGGCTACCCAGACTATTAGCAGCTTCTACCCCCAAGCCATTAGACTGCTGAACAGCTAATCATGGCTACCCAGACTATTAGCAGCTTCTACCCCCAAGCCATTAGACTGCTGAACAGCTAATCATGGCTACCCAGACTATTAGCAGCTTCTACCCCCAAGCCATTAGACTGCTGAACAGCTAATCATGGCTACCCAGACTATTAGCAGCTTCTACCCCCAAGCCATTAGACTGCTGAACAGCTAATCATGGCTACCCAGACTATTAGCAGCTTCTACCCCCAAGCCATTAGACTGCTGAACAGCTAATCATGGCTACCCAGACTATTAGCAGCTTCTACCCCCAAGCCATTAGACTGCTGAACAGCTAATCATGGCTACCCAGACTATTAGCAGCTTCTACCCCCAAGCCATTAGACTGCTGAACAGCTAATCATGGCTACCCAGACTATTAGCAGCTTCTACCCCCAAGCCATTAGACTGCTGAACAGCTAATCATGGCTACCCAGACTATTAGCAGCTTCTACCCCCAAGCCATTAGACTGCTGAACAGCTAAT